>NC_041234.1:2764936-2814646 GCF_002837175.3 Physeter macrocephalus | reverse complement strand
GGAGCCTGTGCTCCGCAATGGGAGAGGCCACAGCAAAGGGAGGCCCGCATACCACAAAAAAAAAAAAAAAAAAAAAAAGCATGTTATTGATGGAAAATGGACTTTCTGAAAAGTATGAAAGGTACTACAAAAGTTCATTTGCTCTGTGCACTCAAAAGCCCTATTGGCCTCCAGCATGTCACTTAACAGACCTAACAGTTACCAACTCCTCATTACCTTTGTAAAACAGACCAGCTGATGCCTACAGTACAAAATGTTTCTGGCTAATAGGTAACTGTTTAGTTCAGCTTCACACTTCTGCTCCCTTAAATTGAGCTGCATGCCTGGCATCCAGAAGTCACTTGCATTTCTTCCCCAAAACTACTGATATTTGTCCACTCCTCTTGTGGTAACCATGATATGGTTTTCAACTAAACAGTACGTAAGTCAATTAAAAGAAGGTTATAGTTCTGTGAAAATTAGGTTGGATGCTATGGCAAGATTCAATAAAAATGATGTCACTTTAAAAATGTGGCTGTCAAATTAGATCTGAGTTAGATAATATTAAAAGGAGGAAAAAATCTGCTAAAATCTATAATCCTGCACTAAATGGTTTCATAAATTGTCTAAATTATTGCTCCACTTTCAATAAATCAACACTGGACCTACTGCACAGACAGGATGGATTCCTACAAGAGACATGACACAGAACTTCAGTAAGCTGATCCATGCTCAAAAAAAAGCCTTGGCCCTACATCAAAATACTGGCAAGGAAACATGCATTATGGCAAAATATTTCTGTTGTATGTGCATTCTTATCACTCAGAACTTTAATAATTTTTAAAATTAACTTTCCAATAATTGACTTCAATCCACCAAATAAGGGGGTTCCCACCAGAAACACCTTGCCAACACTTACTAAAGTCTCTGTACAAAGGCCACCTCTTTCAGAAAACCCCAGGAGTATTAACTGCCTCTTCAAAATAGCCTCAACTGGTGCTAGACTGCTATTGGTTTGAACCTCAAACCACTTTTAAAAACCAAATTCGTTATGGATAATGAAAATTCTATTAACATTTTTTCTTTTGATCTTGATGCTCAAAAAGTAAAACTAAATGACCTCAGTAAATTACTGCAGAGATAGATCTTACAAAGATAACATATGAGAGAAATGGTAGTTGTCCAAAGGGATCCGTGAAAATTCAAGGTAAACAATTTAAGGAAAGACAGCATTTCTACCTTGGTGGAGGAGAAATAAGTCAACGTATTTGAAAACAAAGAGGAAAACATAAATATGAACCAATATTAACAAAAATCCAAGTATCACAAATGCTAGACTGGTTCTGAAAAGGAGAATGATATTTGCAACTCGATTTTAACATTAATGAAACATCAACTATGTAATCACCCAATGCCACGTTTTGTTATGTATAAAGGAATCATTCAGGGACTTCCCTGGTGGTCCAGTGGTAAAGAATCCGCCTTCCAATGCAGGGGACATGGGTTCCATCCCTGGTCTGGGAACTAAGATCCCACATGCTGCGGGGCAACTAAGCCCACGTGACACAGCACGCCACAACTACTGAGCTCGCACGCCTCAACTAGCGAGCCCGCATGCCACAAACTACAGAGCCCACGCACTCTGGAGTCCATGTGCCACAACTACAGAGCCCACGTGCCCTGGAGCCCACACGCCACAACCAGAGAAGAGAAAACCCGCATGCCACAACTAGAGAGAAACCTGAGCGTCGCAACTAGAGAGAAGCCCACGCACCACAACTAAGAGCCCACCCGCCACAACAAAAAGATCCCGCATGCCACAATTAAGACCCAATGCAGCCAAATAAATAAATAGATAAAAATTTTAAAAATAAAGGAATCATTCATGAAACCAGGAAGTACATATCAGTCTTCGTTCTTAAAGTAGTGTTAAATTAATGAAACAAGGAGGCTATTAGACTGAGACGGCTCTAATGCCTTGGTGGCCTCTGCAGGCAAAACCTAAGCCTGTAAATGCCTCAAGTTTATGAAATCGAAACCTAGGGACAGCCAATCACAAACAGCCAACTAGGCCTTAAGCTATAGGCAATCAAATAATTTCCTTTCTTTGCCACCACACCTTCTCTGTATAAAACTTTTCCCTGGCTCCTGTCAGCCAAGCACTCCTAACACTCCCTGCTTGGCACTGTCCAGTTCAAATTGATTTTTTCTCTCAAAAATTTTAACATGCCTCAGTTTATGTTTTAACAGCATCTTACAATTCAATTGTGAAAACCCAAATTAATACATGAAAACTCTGTGCCCGGACATAAGGGTAATATAGGTGTTCAATAAACTTACTGGTTTCATTAAGAGATAAACATTTCAAGATCCTAGTTAATACATCAAGACAACAGGGCAAGATTAACTGATTCAGATGCATGATTACCAAATGAACTATACAGATCACAGTGGCTATAAATGTTCAAAGAAAAGAGTGTTTGTTTTAGAGTGGGGAGGTTGTGTTTCACACAAGAAAGAGGATTTGAACTAGGTCTGGAAAAATGGGTGGGGTTACAGTTGACTGAGCAAAAGGGGTGGGCATATTCCAGCAAAACTGGACTAAAAACACTTGAGGATTACCATAAATAATGATGATAGTAATATTGTATAACTTGCAAAGTGCTCTTATGTTTACCACTTCATTGACTGGGTATCGCAACAATGCAGTGAATCAATTCACATCCCAGAGATTCATACACTTGAAATGCGATAGAAAAAGATATCTGGTCAAAACTCCACATTCTAAAAGAGAAGAAACCTGGGTACAGTTAGATTCCATAGGTTTTTTTAATGCAAAGCTAAGAAACTTGGATTTCAATCTGTAAACACTGGGAACTTACACAAGTCTTATTACACATTTTTTCTTTTTAAACAGGGACTTAACAATGAGAAAACTACTTGAGTTAGAATATTGGCAAACACAATTCAAGGAAAATGGAACATTCATCATCCATTTATTCATTCATTCCACAAATGTTTACTGAATAAGTACTCTATGCCAGGGGTCCCCAAGCCCCTGGTCCACGGCCTGTTAGGAACTGGGCCGCACAGCAGGAGGTGCGTGGCGGGCAAGCGAGCGAAGCCGCTCCCCATCGCTTGCATTACACATTACCACCTCAACCATCCCCCCCCATCTGAACCATCCCCCCATCGCTCACATTACCGCCTGAACCATCCCCCCACCCCACCTGTGGAAAAATTGTCTTCCACGAAACTGGTCCCTGGTGCCAAATAGGTTGTGGACCACTGCTCTACGCCAGTCACTATACCAGATGTTAGCAATACAGTAGTGAACAAAACAGACCGGGCCCTGCTCTCGTGGAGTTTGAAATCATAAAGAGAAGCAAAAAATTCCAGTAGAACAAAATATTTCACATAAAATCTGGTGGCCTACCGGGTTTTCAATTGTGATAAAATAATAACAACAGTTAAAATAAAAAGCACTTTTGTGCTAAGCACTGATCTAGCAGCTTTATTTACATTAATTTGTTTCATCCTCACAAGAACCCTTTACGGTCCTTTACTACCAGAAACTTCATTTTACCAATAAGGAGACGAAGAGCCAGTAAACGGCAGAACTGGATCAAACCCAGCCAGTCAAGCTCCAGAATCCCCATACTTAGCCATTATGCTATATCCTTAACAGATAAGCCACAGGGCTTAAAACCATGCTTTCGGAGCACATCCATACATTGGTACAATGCTAAGTATTTTTATATACGTTAACACATTTAATCCTAATACTTTTAAAAGATAAGAAAACAGATCCAGAGTCATTAGTACCTTGTCCTTGGTCACACAGCTAGGAAGTATCAAGGCCAGAATCAAACCAAGGTTTTTTTCAACCCCCAAAGGCATATTTTTACCTATGACATTATTTTACAAGACAATAGTTGTCTGTAAGCCTCACTGAATGCATCCTAAGTAGAAAAATAGAGTGGGAAAACCAAAACTGCAATGAACGGGTCTATCCATAAAATCTGTAAAAATAAATGAATTTAGCAAGCTTAAGACTAAATGGAGTGTTCAAATTGACAAACAATAAATGCTGGAGAGGGTGTGGAGAAAAGGGAACCCTCTTGCACTGTTGGTGGGAATGTAAATTGATACAGCCACTATGGAGAACAGTATGGAGGTTCCTTAAAAAACTACAAATAGAACTACCATACAACCCAGCAATCCCACTACTGGGCATATACCCTGAGAAAACCATAATTCAAAAAGAGTCATGTACCAAAATGTTCATTGCAGCACTGTTTACAATAGCCAGGACATGGAAGCAACCTAACTGTCCATCGACAGATGAAGGGATAAAGAAGATGTGGCACATATATACAACGGAGTATTTATTATTCAGCAATAAAACGAAACGAAATTGAGCTATTTGTAGCGAGGTGGATGGACCTAGAGTCTGTCATACAGAGTGAAGTAAGTCAGAAAGAGAAAAACAAATACCATGTGCTAACACATATATATGGAATCTAAAAAAAAAAAAAGGTTCTAATAAACCTAGGGGCAGGAGGGCAGGACATGAATAAAGATGCAGACGTAGAGAATGGACTTGAGGACACGGGGAGGGGGAAGGGTAAACTGGGATGAAGTGAGAGAGTGGCATGGACATATATACACTACCAAATGTAAAATAGATAGCTAGTGGGAAGCAGCTGCATAGCAAAGGGAGATCAGCTAGGTGCTTTGTGACCACCTAGAGGGGTGGGATAGGGAGGGTGGGAGGGAGGGAGATGCAAGAGGGAGGAGATATGGGGATATATGTATACATATAGCTGATTCACTTTGTTATAAAGCAGAAACTAACACACCATAGTAAAGCAATTATACTCCAATAAAGGTGTCAAATAAATAAATAAAGGAGTGTTCCATGTGCAGAGTGAAGAAGATGCATGTGTTAACACTACTCTGCAGTAAGTCCATGGATGTCCCATCACCAATCCTTTCCAGGGTCTTACCATTTTTACTAAGAACCCTTATTTCACTATCCAAGCCAACCAACTACAGAAAGCTAAATATATAGCAAACTCTGAGATGTTAATCACTTAGTCCACTAAAGTTTGTATATTTGCTAGTTCATCCATTAAAAAGTGTCCCCCTCAAATCTCCAGAGCCTAACTATAATTGCTAATTTTTCCTTCTTTACTAGAGATTATATGAAAAACCTGACTGTTAACAGCAGAATCATCCTTAGAGTGCAACGAATTGGGCCATTTACTCTAGCCTCAAACTTGGGAAGCCCCCTGTAGCTGTTACAGGAATCAGAAAGGTGGTCTTGCAAAGAATCAGCACCAGGGCAAAAAATTAAATTGGAAAAAAAAACCAGATCAGCACAGAATCTCCTCCTCTCAAAGCCTTTTTTCATTATGACTAAAACAGAGTAGCATTTGTCTTCCAACTTGCAATGTCTTGTGTACCAACCATTGAATTTTAAAGCTTATTTAACCACTTTCACAGCATAAAATATAAAACGGGAAAAAGTAAAACAGTAAGAAGCAGAGATGCGATTCAGGAGTGGGCTTAACATATCATTTAATAAAAGATGATTCATTCATTCAACAAATATTTATTCAGCACTTACTGAGGCTGGAAATACAGTCATTAGCATTCTTCTACATCCCAACATATCCTATTTTTACCCCAGCCAGAAGCTGGGCAGAACACCCTTCAGGGCCCCCACGTATAAAATGGAGCTAATAACGATTCTCCCAGAAATGTAATGGATTAAATGTGGCACACCAACCTTTAAAGTGCTCTGTGCTCAAATAAAATAACACAGTTTAAAGATTGAAAGGTTTCTGGAAGAGCATGGTTTAAAAAAAAAAAACAGCCTAGAAAGGTAAAGATATGTATAGTAAGCTAACGTTTATCCCTGGACAGGAAGCTGCCTTAAACATCTCTGTATCCCTCAAGGTATTTGGCATACTGCCCTTCATTTAACAAGGGTTCAGTAAATACATGTGATTATTTTTTTCTTTCCCTCTCTCTCAGGTATGTTGTACTGCAGTTATTTTAATAATCTGACAAAGGAGATAGAATGCACAAAAGGAACTAATATTTACTGCTGCCTATTACATACCAACTACTGTGTTGGGCACCTCATCTATGTTATTTCATTTAATTTTCACAGCCACCTTGTGAGGTATTAAACCACAAAACCAGGAGTGGATTTTCATTTTCCAAGAATTAGATCATAACAAATTCAAACTAAAAAAAAAAAATGAGCAATGGACCTTACATTTGGCAGCATTTGCTCATTTCATGTTAAAGGGAAAGAACAGAGTGAACCCTACAAGAGTATTTAAAAAAAAACTTCATTAACATGAAAAGAAAATGTACACAGAAAAATACAAATGACCAAAATAATAAATTTTGTAAATATTTAATCTTACAAGTAATTTTTTTTACAAGTAATTTTTAAAATCCAACAAAAAACAATATTGCAGACCAGAATGGCCAAAATAATAAACATTTTTAACTTGCAACCTTTCCTTCAGGTGAATCAGCAGTGTTCCCTCTACACCCTTCACAGGTATGGCACACTCCCATCAGTGTCACCTATCATCACCCCCGGTGATCCTCAAGGGGGGATATAAGACTAGTGTTCCAGGGACTTCCCTAGTGGTCCAGTGGGTAAGACTCCGCATTCCCAATGCAGGGGGACTGGGTTTGATCCCTGGTTGGTGAACTAGATCCCACATGCATGCCGCAACTAACAAGTCCACACACCGCAACTAAAAAAAAGATCCCACATGCAACTAAAAAAAAGATCCCGCATGCCACAACTAAGATCCAGCGCAGCCTAAATAAATAAATATTTTACAAAAAAAAAAAAAAAAAAAAAAAAAACTAGTGTCCTAAGAAAAGACTAGTGCCCTAAGAAAAGGATCAAAGATGTACACAAGGATTCACTTTAAAAAACATTCGGGAATTCCCTGGCGGTCCAGTGGTTAGGACGCTGCGCTTTCACTGCGGAGGGCGTGGGTTCAATCCCCTGGTCAGGGAACTAAGATCACAAGCCACGTGGTGTGGCCAAAAATTAAAATGAAAATTAAAAAAAAAAAAAAAGGACATTCTTTGCCATGATGTCTACAACAGAGAAAAATGAGAAACCACATGTAGTATAAGGCACTGAAGTTCTGCTTTAAAATGGCTAACCAGACACATGCGTTTACCTTTCCTCCCACACTAAAACCCCCTGAAATAGGCAAAAGAAATATAAAAATAAACCCAGAGCAGCCCTGAGAATATAGGAGGGCTCACAGCAGACAGATCTGTGAGGAATTCCAAGGAGCTATGAAGCAGGTTAAGATTAGGACTAAGAAAAGAAATAGCTTAATAGTAAACCACATAACTGAAGAGCTGTGAAACACCTCTACCTGTGCCCACTCCCTACCTTCTTTCAGTAGGACTGATGCCAGCATCTACCCAGTCCTGGCTCTCCAAAATGATAGTTCAGACAAGGAATACTCCTCAGTAACATTGAGGCCAGAGAAGTACGGAAAGATGTCAATTAACTGCAGCTTCCATGAGCAACAGGGAGTCCCACCAACCAGAGAGCTAGCAACCCACACAGTCTACAGTAGACGCTGCGTTCCACACAAAGGAGACAGCATAAGCAAAGATACCAAGTTTGAAACAATTTTGTGGAGAACTCTACATGCTGGCGAGCGCAGTGTTTGAGGCAAACAAGAAAAGGACGTGCGGCTGGAGAGGTAGGCAGGCAGAGAACATACCAAGGAGGGCCTGATGAGCCAGATGAAAGGAAATCAGACTTTCTCCTTTCTCCTTCTCTTGTCAGCAACAGAGCACCACCACAGGCTTTCAAGCAGATCAGTTTCATGATCAAAATCACGTTTTATATCATACTAGCAACTGTAGATAATATATCTGAGTTGGATAAGACCCAACTATCCACCTTAGGAGCCTCGGTGGATGGTGGAACCATTACCAGAGTTTTGTTGTTTTTTTTTTAATTAAGGAGGAAGAGCAAGTTTGAGGAAAGTATGCTGTACTTCATATTAGACATCCTGAGTATAAGGTTCCTGTAGAATAGTCAGGTGTAGCTTTCCGGCAGGTTATTAAGAATGAGTCTGAAGGCATATAGTGAAAAAACAGGAAAGAATTTAGAAATTTAGAAATACATCTGCATGTAAGTAGAACTGAAACTCTGGGTGTAATTGAGACAATGACCTAGGATAATACTTGGCCAAGAAGTCAAGCCCAGGTAACAGTAGTGTGTAAGGAGTAAGTGGATCGAGACAAGCCCACAGAGAATGCAGAGAAAAGAGTGTAAGAGAAGGACATGGAGAACAAGGATGCAAAGGAAACACACTGCTTCAAGGAGACAGTGACTAACAGTGTCAGGTGCAACAGAAATGTCAAGTAAAATTAGGACTGAATGAATGCACTAGACGCAACAAACAAGACGTTACGGGAGATCTCAGCAAAAACAGTTTAAATAATGTGAGACTGGGAAGTCAGAGATCGAGCTGAAGTGTGAGAAGTAGATGAGAAATGGATAGACTATGTATAGACCACACCCAGATGTTTAGAGAAGAAGGGGAAGAGAGGTTAGGTAGCTAAGAGAGGTGTGGACAACTGGTTCAGGGAAAGTTTTCTAGGACGAGAACCTTAGGAATAAGATAATGGGCAGAGAAAAATTTAAAAATCAAAAGGGAGACTAAGGATAGAGCAAGGTTACTGATCCTCAGCACCACTGACATTTTGAACCAGGTCATTCTTTGCTGTTGGGGGCTATGCTGTGCATTGTAAAGTGTTTAGCAGCATCCCTGGCCTCTACCCATTAGGTGCCAGTGGCACACATACCACCACCCCAGTTGTGACAACCAAAAACGTTTCCAGACATTGCCAAATGTCCCCTGGGGGGCAAAGTCACTCCCAGTTGAGAACCACTGGGATACAGGATGGGGAGAAAGAGGGGGCATAACTGATGAAAAAAGACTGCCAAAGCAGCGGCACCACAGCTGAAGGCACGGGGCAAGGAACTGGCCTCAAACAGCAGCAGAAGCACCTCATTCTCAGAGACAGGGGCAAGGGAAGCTCTGGGGAGACACGGAGTGATAAATTTACAGATGGTGCCAGAAACTGGAGAAAATCAGCCAGAAGGCCCTCGATATTCTCAACGGAGTGGAGACGAGGTTGTGTGCTGAGTATGCGTGGTGATGATTTAGTGGCAGGCTTGAGAACAGTGGCTAGGGTTTGCAACAATTAATGGGGACCAGTCCTGGCAGGTCACCCCAGAGAAGACCAACAGTTTGGAAACCACGTACTCCCTTCTTGCTCTGAGAATGTTAAAATGCATCTCCCCACAGAAATCACCTATGTACTGATTACAGTCCCAAAGAGCTCACAAGTCTATACGAATTTCAACGGCATCATGGAAAGACTAGACTCCTGAGGGGTACCTGGGAAGGTAACACATTTTTTTTTAATAACATAGTTCCTATCAGATAATAAGAACTGTGTTGAACATAAGTGACATGTAAATGAACTTTCAGTAAACTGTTCAAGTTAGAGGATGCCTGTTGTTGTAACTACTTCCTGGTTCTTAACTGGATGAACTACTTCCTGACCTACAGGAACAGTAAAATAGAAAGGAGTGGCTGCAAAGACAAGAGCTTATTAAATGAGATTCTTCACAGGACAAAGACCTGCTCACTCCTGCCCTCTAAACCAAGGGCTGCAAACTCAAATGATTATGAGACCAGGAAGCTGGAGATACCTCAAGTCTGTGCATGAGAAAGAAGCTGGAAGTGAACCACCAACATAAAGCTATGAAATACAAAGGGCTGCCCTTGGGTAAATAAGAACCAAAAAAAGCTACACACAGCAGCCCAGGGCTGTGTGTAGGAGTGAGCAAAGCAAAACGGAAAACCCAAGTCTTTGCTCTACCACAAATATGAAGTCCAAATTCACATCATTCTCCAGATATCAGAAACCCATCACCTGAGAACAGATCAAAAACTCTCCAGGAGGGCTTCCCTGGTGGCGCAGTGGTTGAGAGTCCGCCTGCCGATGCAGGGGATACGGGTTCGTGCCCCGGTCCGGGAGGATCCCACATGCCGCGGAGCGGCTGAGCCCGTGAGCCATGGCCGCTGAGCCTGCGCTTCCGGAGCCTGTGCTCCGCAACGGGAGAGGCCACAGCAGTGAGAGGCCCGCGCACCGCAAAAAAAAAAAACAAAAAAAACAAAAAAAACTCTCCAGGAGCAGTGAACTCAAAGGGTCCCATCAGAGACAAATGCAAAACTATCCAAAGGAGCATCCCACAAGCCAGGCACAGGCAAACAATTCCCAAATTGTCAAATGTTGAAAACCACACAAAAAAATAAGAAAAACTTGGAGGGAAGTCAAATGGAAGATTTCATTTCTCCAGAACTACAGCTAAGAAAATAATCCAAAGGAGACAAACATAACTATATTTTTAAATGTTCAAAGAAAAGAAAATGTCCTCATGAAAATTAAAAAGTAGACTTGAAAGAAAACCCAGAAATTTTTACATTTATAAATATAGTCAAATGTTTTCAGTGAAAATTTTCAATAAACAGATTAACCAATAGACTAGACACAGCTAAACAGAAATTAGTGAATTGTAAGGTAGATGTCAGGAAATCACCCAGAAGTAAAAACAGAAAATACTAAAGAAACTTTAAGCAACACAATGAAAAACTCCAACATATATCTCGATAAGGGTTCCGGAAATGGAAAACGGAGAAGCATTATTTTAAAAGATAATGGCTAAAATTTTTTCCCACAATTTAAGGCGTCATGAGTTTTCAGGCTGATGGTGTACACCAAGAAAAAGCAGGATAAATAAAAACAAATCCACATCTAGAGGTATCGCAAAGAAACTGCAAAAAGTCAAAAACAAGGAAAAAATCTTAAAGGTAGCCCAAAAGAAAAGATAATTACTTACCTACAAAGAAATTACACCTGAACTGACTAAAGGCTTCTCATTAACAAACAAAACTTGCCAAAAGACAAGAGAATAACATTTTCAATTGTCAACATAAATTCTGTACCCAGCTCAACAATCATTCAAGAGAAAAAGTGAAGTAAAGACACTTTCAGAAACACCAAGACCATGTTTACTAGTAATAGGCCTTTAGTGAAAGAACTACTTAAGAACATTCTTTATAAAGAAGAAAACGAAACCCAAAAGGAAGAAATGGGGTGAATAAAGAATGGTAAGCAAAGAAAATTGAAAACATGTTGATGAGTAAATATTCACTATTTTACAAACTTAAGGTGGTTTTAACAAGGCAAAACCAAAGCATAAATAACTAACATGGAAGAGGGGATGAGGGTTAAAAAGTAAGCCATTCTAAAATCTCTGTCTTATTTGGGAGGATAGGAATAATAATTAAGCTTTGACTTAGTTAAATGTGCAAGTTAAAATTTTAAGGGTAACCAAACTTCTGTCTTCCATCCTGGAATAAGAAAGCTAGAAGGAACAGAGCTGCCCACCCTTACAATAAAAAAGAGTTGTACTAATTTCAAATTCATGACTTTCTTGAAAGCCATCAGAGATGGCTTTCAACTGGCTCAAAATCTTCGGAGAGAAAGGGCCTGGAAGGAGAGAGGAGACAACCTTGTGCTCACCTAGGGTAGACTGCAAGTGGCCACTGACAAGAGGAGTTCAGCTAGAATAAAAAGCAAATTGATAGGGCTTCCCTCGTGGCGCAGTGGTTGAGAGTCCACCTGCCGATGCAGGGGACGCGGGTTCGTGCCCCGGTCCGGGAGGATCCCACATGCCGCGGAGCGGCTGGGCCCGTGAGCCATGGCCGCTGAGCCTGCGCGTCCGGAGCCTGTGCTCCGCAACGGGAGAGTCCACAGCAGCGAGAGGCCCGCATAACGCAAAAAAAAAAAAAAAAAAAAGCAAATTGATAAAAGCCCGATGTGGCTTGCTGAAGGAACAGTGTGAAACCAATGGAGGTCACAGAAATTGGGGAGACCCCAGCCTTCTGCAGGATCTTCCTTCACCAACGGCCACCAAGCACTCACAGAAAGAGCCCTGAGGAGTGCCCACTGTGATGCAGACTTGAGGGAAGGGAACTACAGCAGTGTCTCAGGAGCAAGATGTACACCCAGATCCTTCCCTCCCACCTCCACTAGGGAAGAAAAACCTTTATCTGTGAAAGAAAGGCCAATAAGTGCTTCTACCCTGAAAGCACTGGTGAAAACTCACTGCAGCCGGAGGAAGGGGTGGGCACCCTACTCTGGGAGAGGGGCAGGACTCCACACTGAGCCCACAACAATAGCTAGGGTAGGGGCATGACCTTGGGACATTGATGCAGGCCTAAGCCTGAGGTTTAATCAGAACAAAAGACCACACCCCACCGTCACTCCCCACCTCTAAGCTAACCTACTTCCAGTAACAAGTAAACAGCATAATACCACTGGCAGAGGGACAGGAGGAGATCAAGAGCATGTAAGGAGACCCTAAGTCACCGTCCTGAAGGAAGACCCAACACAATAAAATAAACCACCTCCCACCCTAATCAGAGAATTTGAAGCCTGAGGTATACTGAGAGTAACCACAGCAACAATCAAACTTAAAACCAGCCCAACTCCAAGCTAGATTAACTCAAATTCCTGAACCAAAGGCCTAGCACAGGTAAAGATGTGCCCATTTACAGACATAAAAATTATGCACCTCAGCTCTTTCCCGGCTAGAACCATGGAGGGTGCAAGAGAGAATTAAAAAAAGGTTCCTGCTGTGCCAGAAACCCTTAAGAAAAAGCAAAAGAATTTCGCAGAGCTTAAGATCAAGAGCCTGAGAAAGAAGTTTGCCCAGAAGATGCTTTGAAAGGCAAGGAGGAAGCTTATCTATGAAAAAGTTAAGCACTATCACAAGGAATACAGGCAAATGTACAGAACTGAGATTTGAATAGTGAGGATGACAAGAAAAGCCAGCAACTTCTGTGTACCCGCAGAGCCCAGATTGGCATTTGTCATCAGGATCAGAGATATCAGTGGCGTGAGCCCAAAGGTCCAAAAGGTGTTGCAGCTTCTCCACCTCCGTCAGATCTTCAGTGGCACCCACGTGAAGCTCAACAGGCTTCAATTAACATGCTGAGAATTGTGGAACCATGTATTGCATGGGGGTATCCAAACCTGAAGTCAGTAAATGAATTGATCTACAAGCATGGTTATGGCAAAATCAACAAGTGAATTGCCCTGACAGATAACGTGTTGACTGCTCTATCTCTTTGTAAATACGGCATTATCTGCATGGAGGACCTGATTCACGACATCTATACTGTTGGAAAACGTTTCAAAGAAGCAAACAACTTCCCGTGGCCCTTCAAACTGTCTTCTCCATGAGGTGGAACGAACAAAAAGACCACCCGTTAGAATGTAGAGATGCTGGCAACAGGGAAGACCAGATCAACAGGCTTATTCGAAGAATAAACTAAGGTATCTACCATGATTATTTTTGTAATCTGGTCAGTTTTTAAACAATGACTGCTTTCAAAGTGAAAAAAATTTTTTGCACCTCAGTTTCTACTGTTCTACAAAATAAGTCAGTGTTACAATTAAAAAAAAAAATCACAAGGCATAACAAAAAGCAGAGAAAAAACAACACTCAGAAAAGACAAAGAACATGTCAGAACTAGACACAGAATCAGACGTTGGAAATATCTAGAATCAAAGTTAAAATACTATGAGGAACATGATTCGGGCTCTAACCCAAAAGGGGAACATGAAAAATCAGATTGGTAACTCAGCAGAGAGATGGAAACTAGAAGAAAGAATACAATGAAAGTGCTAAAAATTAAAAATACAGTTAAGAAAAATGAAGAATGCCTTCAATGGGCTCTTTAGTAGACTCAACTCAGCCAGGGAAAGAATCAGTGAACTTGAAGATGTCAGTAGAAATTACCCCGACCGAAAACACTGAGAAAAAAGAGTGAAAAAAACAGGACAAAACAAAACAGGACATTCAAGAGGTGTGGGACAATATCAAAGGTTCTAACATGCTGGTAACTGGAATCACAGAAATAGAAGAGAGAATGGGACAAAAGAAATATCTGAAGAGATAATGGCTGAAAATATTCCAAAGTTAATATAAGACATCTAGCACAAATTCCAGATGATCAGAGAATAGGAAGATTAAAAAAAAAAAAAAAACAAACAAAAATGATTATCACCGCTGAGCACCAACACCACTTGAGACTGAATTCCATAAGCTCTGCCCCCACCAAACACCTCTGTCAACATGATCACCAGGTCATCAGTTCAACTACACATGATGGCCACCTCACAATGCTCACTTCTATACACAAGTCTCACTCTGTGTAAATGACTGGTCAAACCTAGGTCACAAGCCTGTATCCTAGCTGTAAAAGAGACTGGGGATGAGTCTTCTGGGAAAGTGGGACCTATAATATGAGAAATTACCAAAATGTAGAGAGGATACTTAAAAGTCTACTACAGCATCTAAAAATAAAATAATTTTTTTAAAAGCCCTCCATCTAACTAACCAACTGTTAGTGTACGGTAGATTCTTTGCTGAAATCATTGCATCCTAGACAGCCTTTCTGTAAGACACATATTTTACCTCAATGTGGTAACACATTTAAAACTAGCTTCCCAATCTGAGGAACCTAAGCAGTGATGGGGGTTGGGGGTGAAGCCACATAATAAATAAGCAAACATCTTCACAGAATGTTGGTTTTGCTTAATGTTAAGTAAGGTACAATGCAGATATATACAAACACACATATGCGCACACACACACAAGAGCTTATTATGGAACAGAACTCAGCACTTCTAAGAATTCATGCAACAAATCATGAAAAAATTCAAAGAAATATCATTCTTATATTTGTAAACTTTGGCTTCCCCTTCGTCTACCATACTGAAAATGTTGACAGAAGTTTGACGAGTCTCACAGAGGGAGCCATTAGCACCTAGTTATACATCAACACGAATCCAATTATAACACAACTATGTCCGAGACAGTGACTAGACCTATAGGACAAGCACATCTATAGGACGAGCAGAGAAGAAGATCCACTAGACAGGTAACTGACAGAGAAGAGAAACCACTAAACAAGGAAGAAGGCACTGACAGGAGGAGATGGGGGGGCAGGAAAAAAGGCACCTTTCATAAGAGAAATATTTACTGAGCATTTCCTCTGTGCCAGGCAATGCACTAGATGCTCAGGCGACAACAGGCAATACTCCATGCCTCCAAGGAGCTTACAGTAGAAAACTGATACCATCTGCTTATCCATTTTACCAAAGGCCCACCCCTATTTAAACTCCTGGCTTTAGTATTTCCTATGTATACTCTCAAGTAAAAGTGAAAATGAACAGAAAAAAGCCAAATGGCCATAAAGAAAGAAAACCAAGGTCCTGGGATGTCTCTGAGGTCAAAGCATCAAAGCAAGGCATGCAATATATAAATCCACGTCATTTCTTGCTATTCACCCAGCTTTATATGCTCTTAGATCCATGTGTTTGAATACACCTTCTACCAGAAAACCCCTTCCCTCCACCTGACATTCTGGGCCTCCTTTAAGACTCTTCACAAATACTCAGGAATCAATACTTTTCCCAGTCCCCTTAGGTCTGCGTTAAGTGCACCTCTTCTGGCCTACAGTACCAGCACCCTGTGTTTCCATCTAAATGTGCATATCATCCTGTTCTTTAGTCACTGCTTTTGGCCTCTTCTGCTGGAATACAAACTCCATAAAAGGGCACAACACCACAGCTTGGCTTTGTATCTCCACCACCTACCATCACAGTGACACCAAGATACCCAAATCATCACCTCATCATAAAGTTAGTCAAAAAAAGACAAGTATGGCCTTCCTTTACCAGCCTTGCAGAGGGACAAGACTGGAAAGCACAACTCCAAATCAAGGGCAGTCACTGTGGATGGTAGAGAAACCACTAGCACAAAAACATCAAACTCTAAAATGAGGCAACTCTTTAGAAATAAATGTCCTGGGCTGGATAGGAAGTGAAAATAGTAATGATACAAAACCACTGTAAATTCTTCAAGTTACCAGCACAAGGAAAAAAAAAAATCAACAAGGAAAGAATAAAGAGCAGGTATAAAATGGTTCAGAAAAGCCTCAGAACTCAAGGCCAAAGTGAGCTAAGCTAGAGACTGCATCAAAATGTAGATTTCAAAGGAAATATTTGAAGAAGGAGGTGATGCTGTGGTTATTCTTTGTATACATGGAGGGGAAGTGCACAATGGCATTCTATACTGACACAAACTAACCACTTTACACCAAGGAAGCCCTGAATGAATGCTTGCTCAGTCATCAAAGCAAGAAAAACTTAGCGTGGTTGAAGATTTCCAAAAATTAACTGAGCATGTAGGGATACATACTGTAGAAGGAGAAAGAAACAAATCAGGATATATAAAATAAAACCTGTGGAGCACTTTTATATACATAAGCTCACTTGAAATTAAGAAGCTCAACAAAGACTAGTTTAATATAAAAGATGGTAAAACCACAGAATGTGAACCCGATTTGAAAATGGTACTCCTGCTAAAGATTAGTGATTCTAAACATTATTAACAAAATTCTCTAAAAACACTGTAGGTGCTCAAATGAGATTTCATAAAATATGAAACAGCATAAATGCTGAAAAATATTAAAGTAGACATAAGACATTGTATTTGGGGAAAGAAAAGAATAAAGCAAATTTAATATTGATATTTAATGAAATGTTTCATTAAAACCTTGAGCAGATTAAAGATGTCTGGGGGAAAAAGAAACCAGTGAAGAGTTTTAAGTTTAAATATGGAAGAGAGCTAAAACTGTTAGAAAAAAATTTTAACAGTTATAAATAGAAATGACATTCCTATATAAGGTTAACAGACTGGTGAAGGATAAAAGAAAAGGAGTCTTTAGAAAACTGAAGGTAATTTCTATAAAAACAATGAAAAGAGTATCACAAATGACAATCAAGCAAGAAGGCAGTTGCAAAATTTTTAATGAGATGAGGAAAGAATATTTTACCTTGCAGGGATTATGACCTTTTTGGTAAATCATCAAGTGTCCATTGAGCTAAAACTCTTGTTTTTTGCGGCATTTCATTTCATGTCACATTTCTGCTTAAAACAGTCAATAGCTTCCCAGGAGACTTAGGACAAGTTCAAAAACCCAGCAGATGGCCTACTAAGCCTTTTCAAGACCTGGCCCCTGCCTACTTCTGCGTCATCACCTGCTTCTCTACTTTCCAGCCATTTCGGATTTCTTTCAGTTCTTTAAAAGGTTCGGTTTTTCAAAAGCCTCTATTTCTCTCATCTTGCCTGAGGGCATTTGCACTTTCTGCCACGAAAACTTATTTCCCCAACTAAACCATGCCCTTCTCATCTTTCAGGTCCCACTTAATGTTACCTCCTCAGCGTGCCGTTCCTACCTGCTCCCCACGTGGCAGATCCCCCTACCCTGTTAGTGCCTGGTACTTCTCCTCTGCCTCCATTTCAAGCCTACAAAGTCTTTGAGGGCCTACTTCCCTTTGATGTATCACTCTATCCAGCCTCTGTCACAGTTTGGTACACCATAGACACTCAATAAGTATTTGCTAAATGAAGGACAGATTCTCAGGATATAGGACAGGTTACTTTAGAAAGAAATAACAAATTATGAAACACCAATTTGCACAAAATTAGTCTTTGTTCTACCTCAACTATTTTCAATTACTAACAATTAAAATAAAACTTTTTCTTTTCGTTTGCAATGCTAATCTTAAATTCTAGTAGTAATATTACCAGTAATAATTACTAGCGATTAAAGTTAAAACATCCACCACTGGCTCACAAACCAGGGTGGAGTTTGTGGATAAATTCTAGGATGTGTCACATCTGAACCAGCTTTCGTAATCTCTGAAAGATTCTATTCATCAGGAAACTAGTTTCTACTACTCTTGGCCAATATCGGGGTAACTGGGCAAATCCAAGTCAGTAAGTTGTTCTTCAACTGTTACTTATCACCATTTTTTATCTGCCACATCTTCCTCGCGTGTGTGTGTGTGCGCGCGCGTGCTTAATCTGATTATTATAATATGATCTTACACTGCCAAGAACCTAATCTTTAGGCATAGTACCAAATCTAAAACTGAGATCTAAAACTGCAACTCACCTAAAATAATTTAAAGCAGTCGTAAAAACAAACAAAAACCATAATGTATTCATCCATATGTTTTGTTAACTAACTTCCAGAAACCAAAGTTGTTACTTTCGAAATCACTATTTCCCTCTAAATCAAAGTCAGAAAGCTCTTCATATGTTGCTATTTGATATTAGGCCTTTCTCTTAACAAAGAATACAAAGTAACAACAGAATCACACAGCCATAGCAATTAAACAGGTTTGTTTTTAAAGTAAAATTATTTCAAGCCAGTTATGATTGAATTCACAGTAAACTATTATTATCAGAGCAGTGCTGTGTCCTTTCTGTTTATTATTAAAAATCCAGACACAGGGGCTTCCCTGGTCGTGCAGTGGTTAAGAATCTGCCTGCCGACGCAGAGGACAGGGGTTCAAGCCCTGGTCTAGGAAGATCCCACATGCCGCGGAGCAACTAAACCTTTGCGCCACAACTACTGAGCCTGTGCTCTAGAGCTCGCGAGCCACAACTACTGAGCCCACGTGCCACAACTACTGAAGCCCGCACGTTTAGAGCCTGTGCCCCGCAACAAGAGAAGCCACCGCAATAAGAAGCCCGCACACCACAACGAAGAGTAGCCCCCGCTCGCATCAACTAGAGAAAGCCCACACGCAGCAAGGAAAACCCAACACAGCCAAAAATAAATAAATAAATAAATTTATTTTTTTAAAAAATCCAGGCACAACCTACCACACAAGGAGGTACTGATTTACCTGCCTGGCACTTGTGTCACTTTCCATAGAGAAATGTTCATCTAAAAGCAATGAAAGTTTATTTCCAAAACACTTTACTTCCAACCAAACAACTGCATTCCTCTATTATGTGTACCCAAAAAATAACATCCCCAAGCTATCCTATCAGCAGTGTCCATCTACACATGCAGAACAGGGAGCAAAGAGAGCACCTGGGAACCAAACGGATGGAATTCATCCCATCCTGTACAACTCGTTCCCAAGGGAGCTTTAACTACCCTGCCTACCCTTCAGGGTAACTAAAAAAAACGATGCAGGCAGGGAAAAGCAGCTACAGTACCTTGCAGGTTAAACTATTTCTAAATCTCCCAACAATCCAGTCTGAAGTACTGCAAAAAGTAGACAATGCGTTTGCATACCTGAATTTAATGAAGTCTACTCTCTGGCATGCACGGTAGGCATGGATCTCTCAAGGGGGATTAGAGCTCAAACAATAAAATGCACAATGTTATTGGCTTAAAATCAAGAAAACCAATTATTTTGCCCTTGGTCTTAAATCCTAAAGGAATTTTTTTCTTGCCCAATAATTATATTACTTTTACCTTGATTTCTTATTTCTGCTTTTCCAACATATCACTAAGAGCACTGAATTTTATTTGCTGGTTTAAAAAAGATCAAAACAGAATCAAATCAAAACCACAAAGACAAGGTAATGGATGGCACTTGCAGTACTGTCGTTTATATTGTGCTACATATTATGTTTAGGCAAAAACTTTTGAATATACAAAAAGTACTAAGAAATTGTAATACATGTAAGAAGGTATTTTTAAAAGACATATCTTTTAAGATCTACATGATTTTGTTTATCAGTGTCTAATGATAAAAGGATCTAGGTGGAAGCAAGTAAATAAGGTTAAAAAAATGCGTGTTGGCAGGAGAGATCTTTTTGGGGTGACGGAAATGTTCTCAAATTGGATTGTAGTGATGGTTACACAACTCCATAAATCTACAAAAAAAAAAAAATCATTGAATGGTAAGGTTAAAACATGAATTTTATGGTATGTAAAGTACACCTCAATAAAACTGTTAAAAATGCATATTCAAAACCCATACTTGGTAAAGAAATCCACAGCACTTGTGTATAGGTCCCATCTTGGTAGAACAACTGTCCTGCTTTGGCCGAGGTGATTTCCAGCCCTGAGGTTCTACAATATTCATCACTCCTTTCTAACTTTAATAACTGGCAAAAGTGATTCTCATCAATTACAGAATAAGATGTTAAGTCCTCTTCCTCCCTAACATGGACCTCTGGGGGTTCCTTTGGGCTAAGCAACTGTAGCTCTCTTAAGGATGGGTCTTGTTTAAACACACACACACCCATAAGAGGCTATAAGTAACAGAAAATTCTACTTGCAAGTAGAAAAATTTTGTCAAACTGCAACTCGTACACAGTGTTAAGCAACATCAATAACATCTCTGTAGACTTCACCTCCAAATTTTATTTCACTGAAGTCATTACAATTACAGAAGAGATACCCATCTGCAGATTGTAATGGCTGCCATTTTACTTCAAGAGTGCATCTAAACCACAAAATTGAATTCAAGGAATATCTTCACAGCCTTTATTAGTGTAGCAAATTTAATCAAAGTCAGTCAAAAGTTAAAATGGAACATGAAGAAACATGAAATACCAAGTGGTTAATTAGAAACAGCTACCTCATTTGAGTATAAATAATTATGTACAGCCTTCATTTATGAAGAAACAGAACTAATGACCCTCTTAGAGAAGTCTGAACTTGCAGTTGTCCTATCCATCAGTGCTGATGGATCTGAGTCCAGCCTCCCATGTGACTAAAGGTCAGGCAGCCTTGCCAATGTAGCCTATGAACTCCAGGAGGCATATTTATACCTCCAGTAACCACCCCAGGAGTGATGTACAGTAGGAGCTCAAAACATGTTTGGGAAATCAGATTTCTAAAGAGAAGCAGAAAGCATAGTTTTGAAGAGCACATGTTCAAGTCATACCGGTTTCAATGGAAGTTTTGCCTCAGCTACTGACTAGCTAGGTAATCTGGGTAAAATATTTTCTCTCCCTCAGCCCATTTGGTCAAGTGTACACAGGAAATAAGAAAAACATCTACCTCATAGGAATGTTGTGAGAACACACATACACACATATATTCATGCAAATAAATTATTTGCCATAGTACCTGGTATTCAGTAAGGCTCAATAAGTAGAATATTAGAATTTAATTATTATAGAGAAAACTGCCCAAAAGAGACCACACCCAAAACTTGACCCTAATTAGAACTATCTCAAACACAAATGTTTCTTAATTCAAAATGATGACAATCAATTCCAAAGACTCGAATGGGTTAAGTCCTTTTAACCTAATAAATAATTTTCTGTTAATTTCCAATTCTGAATTGTCTAAATGTTATCAGGCTCTTTAGGTGGAAGGTCCTCACTCACAGCTTTCATTTCCCACTGACAGAATTGTACGCAAGTTCATATCACACAGTATTCAGAAGTAACTGTACACGGCTTCCCTGGTGGCGCAGTGGTTGAGAGCTCGCCTGCCGATGCAGAGGACGTGGGTTCGTGCCCCGGTCCGGGAAGATCCCACGTGCCGCGGAGCGGCTGGGCCCGTGAGCCGTGGCCGCTGCGCCTGCGCGTCCGGAGCCTGTGCTCCGCAACGGGAGAGGCCACAACAGTGAGAGGCCCGCGTACCGCAAAAAAAAGAAAAAACAAAAACAAAAAAAGAAGAAGTAACTGTACAAACATGAATGAGAAATGAGGCCAGATCTTTGAATAATCCAGTCTTCCAAGCACTGCTCTATATAAAGGAAACATTCTAGAAACTATCAAGAATTTAAATCCAAACACTAAAGTAAGTGATGCATCACCAACAAAAGAGTTCTAATGTTGAATTTAAGATAGAAAGTAAATTGGAAAACTCTCCCAAACAGAAAGTTTAAATATAGTCTTTCAATTACATTATTTTCTCAAGTTGAAATATGTGACCCAACTGACTTCATCATCAGATGATAAAGAACCTTTGAGGTTCGATCTCTGTCTCTATCAAGAAATTCAATGTTGCCAAAAATTAAAACTGTAGAAACTAAAATTATCAAATTCTGAGTAAACAGTCTTTTCTACTTAAAAAGTGACTTAATACTTCAAATTCTGCTATTCTTTTACCAAAATTAAGCGTTACCTAAAGGATTCCCCTCACATTTTGGATCTAAGTATGTGGATTCGTTTGTTCTTAAATGTCTTCTGTTATTACTTGACATCAATTTATTAATGAAAAAGTCATATCCCCACACTAACAGCCAAAAATGAAGTACTATGTTAACATACCCTCTAACGTGTATTAGAAATAAAGGAGATAACCACCAAAGTTATCAAAATAAAAAGGGCTTCCCTAGTGGCGCAGTGGTTGAGAATCTGCCTGCCAAGGCAGGGGACACGGGTTCGAGCCCTGATCTGGGAAGATCCCACATGCCGCAGAGCAACTAGGCCCGTGAGCCACAACTACTGAGCTTGCGCGTCTGGAGCCTGTGCTCCGCAACAAGAGAGGCCGCGACAGTGAGAGGCCCGCGCACCGCGATGAAGAGTGGTCCCCGCTTGCCACAACTAGAGGAAGCCCTCGCACAAAAACGAAGACCCAACACAGCCAAAAATAAATAAATAAATTTACTTTAAAAAAAGGTGAACTTTTAACAGACACACTGAAGAAGGCTTCTTTTCTCTGCTCACCTCCTTACAAATTCCACAGCCATATTCTCAGATATACTGGAATTTTCTACCATAAATTAAATTGAAACATAAATCATAATGAAAGGTTGAATTTCTGCAACAGAAGCCACTGTCATTTCCAACAATGCAACTATTGTTTAAAGCGTTTCTCACAGATTCTTAGACACAGTGGTGAAGCAAGGCTGGGGGGTGGGTGCGGGCGGCGGCGGTGGGAAGGCATACTTGACAAAATGTCTCCACCTCTGTATTTCGTTTTGTAACAATACCGCACCTTCAAAGCAGAAATACCAAGTAAAATCTGGTTGTTATTAAATGAGGCTGCCTTAACTCCATGCAGCACATTTGGAACAGAATACATCTGATTCGCAATCAGTCAACCTTCTACTACTCATCTATGCGAGATGGCCCTGCAATTTCCCTCAATGGGAGCCCTTTCTTTTAAAACCCCAGGGAATACTGTCGATGCCACACTCTGATTTAAATGACTCCAAGAAAATTACAATGAAAATAATGGCACATTTAGCCCAGGGGACTTGCATAAGTAGAAAATAAAAAACCTGAGATAAAGGGGTAAAAAATTCCGACCACAAGCCCCTAAATCATGAAAAAATTATAAATCTGAGCAGAAAAAAAAAAAAAGGAATCCCCTCTGGAGAAAGAATGTTTATTTCTAATTTTTTAAAAATATTTATTTATTTGGCTGCGCCGGGTCTTAGTTGTGGTTCGGGGGATCTTTCGTTGCAGTATGTGGGCTCTAGTTCCCTGACCAGGGATCGAACCCGGGCCGCCTGCACTGGGAGCGCAGAGTCTTACCCACTGGACCGCCAGGGAAGTCCCTCTAATTATTTTTTTGATATACCAAATTTTGTTTTTAAAAAAATTAGGCTCAGAAAACTTGCTAAATAAGCAAAATTAGAATACTAAACTGTTTTCTATATATACATATATATCAAATTAATCCTTGCATTGATTAGGTTAAAAGGCAAGATAATTCAAAGGGATTTGACAATTGAAGACGCTCCAACCCCTCTGAAATAGTAGATTATTTAACACTCTTGTAATGATTAACTTTATTTTTAGCATGCCTCTTTTGGAGCTCTATTATTTAATACAGCCAAACTGAATTTTTTTATCCTAATTAGGTTTCCTTGTACTTGTGAAATGCTCAGCATACACTGTGCTGGCAGCTTTAGTTCTTCTACAGCTTCTCTCTTCTGGCTCCGTCCCCCACTCGCCCACCCCCCACCCTTAGAAAAAAGATTTCCTTCCCAAATGTTCTCTTCTCAGCATTTGTCAACAGAAACACCCACTGGTGGTGTCAAACTGGTAATACTGCTGCAGGCTTCCTTACTCCCGTTCCAGTGTCAACGCCAAAAATGCTCAAACCTAAAATAGTACTCTTAATAAAGAAATTAAAAGGATTGCTAAGGTACTCAACTATCATGTTGTCAAAAAGAGGCACACCTTTTTAAAAAATGTATTATTAATGACCGTAACTGGGTTGTTAAATATAAGATTATATTACCCCCCCTTCAACTCTTCACATTTTATGAATAAAATATTTTAAAACACTTAAAGAAATTAAAAACAAATTTACATCTAAATGTCATTCACAAATAATTCCGAATAGCCTCGGTAAAGATGCCTTCTTTTGTAACCCTACAGCGAGAAAGGAACAAACTGGAAATGTTCCAGCAGATGTTACCTAAAGCGATAATTCTATTCTATACATATTTATGTCTCCTGTTTCGGTCAAATGCTCCCGGACAAATTAATTTGTGTAATCCTTTACATTAACTACATAAACCATTACATCCAAAAAAACCTAATTCAGATGCACGGAAAGAAATTATTCCGTGTCTGCAATACTTTCTAAAATCAGCTTAAATTTCAGTCAATTAAAATAGATTGTGTTAACAGAACACTGATCTGCAACTACTTAAATATCACAGCATCCGTCTAATCTCACTGTGGAGATACTAAGGTCAGGCTTTCCTTTTTCAGGCATCTGTGCTTTTAACACTCAAGTGAAGCGAAAAACAAAACCCTCAAGGAAGATCTGCCTTTACACTGAAATATGTTCAGGTTATTTTTTCCCCCAACGTGGGCACAGAACGTGTCAATGCGAGCAGAACCTGTTCGTTCTGGGAAATGGTTCCAAACCCCAGGATTTAATTTCTATGAGGGTCCAAAGGGTACGAAGGTCTGGGAAGGGTCCAATTTCTGCTTCTCCCCACTATGCTAGTCTTGAACTTCATAACGACACCTGAAACTTGTTCGGGGGAAGCTGGAGGAACCGCGGGGCAGGCGGCGGGTCGCTCGCCCACCCTCGCAGGCGACCAAGGTCAGCAGGGCCGGGCCGCAGCTCGCAGTCCCCGGCGGGTCCCGGACTCCCACGGAACTCGGGCGGGGGGCTCCGGCGCGCAGGCTCCTCCTCAGCGCCGGCGGGAAGGGGCTTCCCTCGCCGCAAGCCCTGGGGAGCTCGGGCCGCGGGGGCGGCTGGGCGGGGATGCAGCAGACCCGCCGCTGAGGGGAGCCCCACGGGGCGGCCTCGACCCGCCGCCCCTCCTTACACCCTCCCGTCTCTCTACACCCCAAAATACATCCCCAGGTCCTCGCCGGGGAAGCCCCTCCAGCGGCGCAATGGGGCGCTGAGGAGGAGCCACTCCAGACTGGGGTGCCCTCGCCGCGTCGCCCCATTCTGGGGGGACCCGCGCCACCTCCCCGTCTCACGTCTGCCCGGGGGGACCGGGTGGGTCCCCTCTCTCAGGAGAAGCTGGGTGGGCGCGGGGCCGAATGAGGACAAGTAGGCTTGGCGGGCGGGTGGCGGCGCGTCTACTCACCCCGCCGAGATCCCCACCTCCAGCCAGGGTCCCACAGCTCCCGAGGCCGCCGTCGCCGCTTTACCTTCCCCAGCGGCGGCGACAACTAATCGAAACCTTCGACCCCGCCCTCTCTCTCAGGCGAACGCGCAGCCTAAGTTGCTAACTGCCCCGCCCCAACCCTCCCGTTTGCACCAATGGGAAAGCTCCTCAGGCTCCGCCAGGTCCCGCCTTTGCCCCGCCCACTTCTGATAGGAACAAATAAGGAGAGAGTGCTCGTCCTCGAGCTCGGGCTCGCGCGCCCCGCCCGCGCCGCTCGTGCACTGGTCCCCGAAGCAGAAGACAGCTGGTTCCCTGTATAAGCTCGTCTGCGCGCGTACGCGCGCGCCGTGCCCCCTCGCGCGCCAGGTTTGGTTGCCCCGCCAGGCCCTAGCAACCTGGGCTGGGCGGCTGGGAGGGGCGGGGCCCGAACCTTGAGCTTTCGAAGGGAGGGGGGGTGGGGGGGGAAGATCGTGACTGGGAAAGGGGCGGCTGCGGGGGTGGGGGGCCGAGGAGGCCCGGGAATCCGCCTGTCACAGCGGAGAAAAAGGGGGAATCCTGCCTGCAGCGCAGCTATCCTGGCTTCTTCCTCCCTAGGGACACGTGTGGACGCGGGTGGGGGATCGGAGAAGAGGGGTAGAGCCCATTTGGGGCGGAAGCCGAGGCACTGCTTGGAAATAAAGGACGGAGGACTGTTTATCTCTGTTGTTGGTAAAAATGATATCGAAATCCATTGCTGCTGATGTCCATCTGTTGCAGCTGCCTGTGCGCACACACGCACATATACACACATTCACACATACACTCGTCCATCAGCCTGCGATCCCTTGGGTGATTTAGGTGCAAAGAACTAGTAGCCTGAGGATTCCTTACACAGCAGCTGGATACATGCAAACGGCTGTTAAGCAGCAGCAACAACCCACAGCCCTGCTTCGGTCCAATGCTCAGCCACACAAGATTCCCCAGCTGGCATGAAAGAAATGAAGTCATCGCCCAACCAGTAGAAATGTAAAGATCTTAATACCTACTATGGATCAAGTTTCCAACGAGGATGAAGAGGTGATGAAATGGAAAGAGATACAGTTCCAATGCCACTTTTTGAAAACTAGGAAAAATAATACTTTTAAAGACATTGCAGACTAATCTATGTAATGTGCATAATAATTTCCACTTAAAAAAAACAAACAGGAAAAATAGATTTTTTTTCTGGTTTATAGGAAAAGCACAGAAAATAAGCAGTGTATGAGATCATAGCAGCCACCAAATTAGAAATACGCAGTACTGTACTGTAATGGGAATTAGATTTCTTGGATAAAATCCACTTAATCTATTCCTGTTGTGAATCTGGTAACAATATGTAACAATATGCTGGGTTCGGCCATTCAGTGCCAAGTCAGTAGGGTTTTCCTTTTCATCATATGGTGAATATTTGATTAGAAAATGAAGGTGCCTGCTTTCTCTTTGGCTTCTCAGGAAGCATATTAGAAAATTTTACAGGTAGGAACAATGAATTAGCAGTGAAGGAAAATGGAGTCAGAGGCAACAGCAGAGAGCTTTGCGGACTCTCCTGCCTCCTCCAGATGCAAAGTAACAGTTGCTGTGACCTCAAGCTTCACCCACGTGAAGCTAGAATTCCTGGGGCAATCACTCCATTTTCAATCTTGTATGTTAGTGCCTTTGTCCCAGGAATTGTAGCAGCATTACCTTCGAATCAAATGAAGAATGGTTTATCTGTATAGATTTAGAACAAGATAAGGAAAGACCAATAACTAACTATCCGGTGATGCAAGTTCAATTTAGTTTTAAGTGGTAATATTAGATGCTTTATAATGTGCCATCCCATGTATGCAAATATGACCCTCCACTTAGGGACCTTTGCTTTGATCTCATTTTGAGTAGTGGTGAAGTGATTCTTAGAGTCACATCCAGTTCAGTTAATTGCAATTTTGATCAAAAGCATATATTTTCTATGTTAGTAAGAGTTAAAAAGCACCACGCTGCCATTTAACTGAGCTCTTTTCTTATATAGAAAGAACACTAATACTTACCACTGAATGAATGCCTGCTACGTGCCAAGAACTTTGCATACATTTAGAGTTGCCAGATAAAATACAGAAGGCCTGTTAAATTTGAATTTCAGATAAACAATGTATAATTTTTTAGTATAAGTATATATTTTTATCCTGGATACAAGGGTAGAGGGCTAAATAAGGTTTCAAGTCACTGTCAAAAGAAAAAAATTTTTTTTGAAATGCCCCTCTGGGCCCAGACCTCATAATCTGGGAGAAAAGCTTAAAAACCAAACCAATGTGTAAATCTGTAACGTTTGTAGAAAGAGGTGTACATACTCATACTAAAAATTATTTGCTGTTTATCTGAAATTCAAATTTAACTGGGCATTCTCTATTTTTATTTGCTAAATCCGGCAACCCTACATACATTATCTCTGAGCATCATGATTCTCTGCAAGATTCTCTGATAGGCCACCTTTTTCCAGATGAAGAAACAGCTTCAGAGCCTCCCCAGCATCTATATGCTCCTTCTTCCTTCTAAAAGAACCACAACTGTGTTCTAGTATCCACGTTTCCAGGGTGGTGGGTGCTTATTACTCTTAGTCAGTCGATGTGTGGCCCAATTAGACTAAAGGAAAGAACTTAACAACCTATGGTTTGAGAGAGAGGTTTTCCCTGTCTATCCTGCTGGATGAACAAGGAAGCAAGTATCCCAGGTGCCACTGGCAGCCATTTTCTAGCTAGGAGGAAAAACCAGCCTTAGGTCAAAGCCTATACACTAAGTAAGGCAGAGTTGAAAATAGAAAAAGAAAAAAACGGGTTCTTGATGACACCACTGACTGGTTTAATGAAACAAATTCTGCCTTTTCCTTGCATTTAAGACAATTTGGGTTTGAGTTTCTATTAGATGCCTCAGAAGCTTCCTGCTGCAGAGACCATGTGTGCTACTTATTATGGGTCTCAATAATAAATAAACAAGTGGTCATCAAGATGCAAGACATTTTTATCCTGGATATATGCGGAACAAGTCTAGAAGACTAAATAAGCCTTCTAATCATTGTCAAAAAGCATTTATGAAATGCCCATCTGGGCCTAGATCTCATAATGCAATCAAGATCTAGGGGAAAAACTTAAGAATCAAATCAATGTGTAAATTTGTAGTGTGTGTAGGAAGAGGTCAGCATTAGTTGTTCGCTGGCCCTGCTCAGAGCTTAAATCAGAATGTCAGACCTTACATGTTTTTGTTTTAAGTTCATACCATCTGGGAAAATGTCATTTTAGAAATGCAAGTCCAGTACCTCATTTTAAACTATTAAAACCTCTATTCCTGTCCTCCATGCACTAAGTTTAACCACAAACAGGGTAGAAAGAAGAGAAATGTCTGCCTCAAAAGACCCAAGAGGAAAAAACCACACCAGAATAGAATGCCATATGAAAGTGAATGGTTGGCAAGGCAGTGTAACTTTAATGGCTAAAACCATAGACTTGGGAGCCAGATTGCCTGTGATCAAATGCCAGCTCTAGTGATGCCCTTGGGCAAATTGCTCAACTTCTCCGTGCCTCAGTTTCCTCCCCTGAAAAATGGGGATGATGACAGTGATAATAGTGCTCACCTCACAGGTCTATGTGAATGACTATTTGTGCAATGCTTCACAGAGTACCTAGCCCATAGTAAGGACTTTATAAAGATTACCTATTGTTGAGCAGGCTCAATTCTGCAGGGCATAAACTAGAAGCAGTTTCTTTTTCTTCAATCACTACTTTGAACCATGTTTTTACAGCAAATCTGTCTTTTGTGTCCCTTCACATCTTGGACAGTTTTTCTGACTCTTAGGTCTTTGTCAGCTATTAAAAATCAATCTAGTCGGGCTTCCCTGGTGGCGCAGTGGTTAAGAATCTGCCTGCCAATGCAGGGGACACGGGTTCCAGCCCTGGTCCGGGAAGATCCCACATGCCACGGAGCAGCTAAGCCCATGTGCCGCAAAAACTGAGCCTGTGCTCTACAGCCCACAAACCACAACTACTGAGCCCACCTGCCACAACCACTGAAGCCCGCGCACCTAGAGCCCGTGCTCCGCAACAAGAGAAGCCACCCAATGAGAAGTCTGTGCACCACACTGAAGAGCAGCCCCTGCTCCGTGCAACTAGAGAAAGCCCGCACGCAGCAACAAAGACCCAACACAGCCAAAAATAAATAAATAAATAAATTTATTTTTTTAAAAAATCAATCTAGTCTAAACTCGAGTGTTGTGTTTGATTTAAATCCTGTCCCCCTCCCCCTTTCTCCATCACCATCATCACCTGCCAGGCCTGTGGCTCAAGACACTGAAGTGGCCAGGGGGTGTGGTCAGCCCATTTTTATGTCTACTCCAGTTCCTTGGAGGGTGTGGTCAGTTCCCTCACCAACGCTAACTCCCCACAACCAAAACTGGGGTTTGTAGGAGGTAAAGGGGAGAAGGAACCATCAGCTTTTCTCTTAGCAACCCATGAACATTGTCACCTGCTTTCCTCACTTCCTCCCATCCCCCATCTTGGCTGTAGTTGACCTCTGTTTAGAGGGCATCTGAATGACAGGTATAAATACCCCTTCCAACCTCTAGCTGTCACTTCCCCTGTAGAAGCCCTCCTAGGTAGAGGCAACAAGAAAAAAATCTCTCTCAAAATACTGTTATGGGGGCTTCCCTGGTGGCGCAGTGGTTGCGCGTCCGCCTGCCAATGCAGGGGAACCGGGTTCGCGCCCCGGTCCGGGAAGATCCCACATGCCGCAGAGCGGCTGGGCCCGTGAGCCATGGCCGCTGAGCCTGCGCGTCCGGAGCCTGTGCTCCGCAACGGGAGAGGCCGCAGCAGAGGGAGGCCCGCATACCACAAAAAAAAAAAAAAAAAAAAAAAAAAAAAAAAAATACTGTTATGCATGTGTCAATACTACACAGAAAACAAGCCAAAATTTCCCAAAGTCAACTCAATAAGCTAGAGCTCCAATAACTCAAAGAACCACTCCAGCATCCTGAAATTGTTGTGTTGCCATGTTTACTGCCTGGGTCTGAATAATGGTTTCAATGGTTTGAACAGTGTGTGCTCTTGGGCGGGTTACACTCTCTGTGCGTCAGTCTCATGTGTAGTAGAGTAATAATAACGGGTTGTTTATGAAGATTAATATAGGGTTAGATGAATGAATACATGTAAAGTGTTTAAAGCAGTGCTGAAACAAAGAAACTGATCAACTGGGATTTCCCTGGTGGTCCAGTGGTAACGAATCTACCTTACAATGCGGGGGACGCAGGTTCAATCCCTGGTCAGGGAATTAAGATCCCACATGCCACAGGGCAACTAAGCCCCTGCGCCACAGCTACTGAGCTCGTGAGCCTCAACTAGAGAGCCTGCGTGCCACCAACTACAGAGCCCATGTGCTGTGGAACCCGAGCGCCACAGCTAGAGAAGAGAAAACCCGCACGCCACAACTAGAGAGAAGCCTGTGCACCGCTACAAAAGATCCCGTGTGCCTCAACGAAGATGCCGCGTGCAGCAACTAAGATCTGATACAGCCAAAAATAAAGTAAATAAATAACTCTTTTAAATAAATAAATAAATAAATGCTAGCCGCTGTTATTACACACCAGGCATTGTGCATACATCATCTCCTTCAACCCTCACATCAACCCTATGAGCGATGTCTTAATTTGGGTTTCCCCAAAAGCAGACGCTGACACAAGGATTCAAGTGTTCATAGTTTTGAGAGTTAATCCCAAGAAACACCAGAAGATGCGTGGGCAAGTGAGACAAGGAAGAGAAGGAAGCCAATAATAGGTGTGTTATCAAGCCAGTTACTTCTGTAGGCGACTGGTGCTCAGAGGATTTGCTGGGGAGCTCTGGGAGATGATGGAGAAACTTCTCCTCTCCCAGAGATGAGAAGCTGGGGTGTTTCTCCACCATATTGAAAGCTCTTCCGGGCGTTAACCCTCCAGCATTTTCAATTCTCCCAACATGCAGGCCAAGTGTGCTCCCAGAGAGTCCCAGCTGATCACGATAAGTGGCCCTGGGTAGGTGGAGGTGAGTGCTAAGGAGACACTGCTGGGGCAACAAGAGTATGTCCCTCAGCTAAGAATATTATTATGCCTATTTTACAGAACATGTATGTTACAGAATTGTAGCCATCTTAGGAAATGTTCTCCAACCACAGGCTAACAGCATAAATAGCAGTGAATATTATGGACTCCACCATTGATGAGGGATTTTCTTGGAGAAATTTAAATCTTCTAGGAAGAAGCCTGAAACTTGGCTATTTTGAGGCTCCTCTCAGTTAACTGTTACATCTAGAAGCCTCCTCCAACCTTCCCCCTTTCCCTGCCCCTTTTTCAATCCCTTAGGGTGGCTGTGGATTCCCTGGTCTACCTTAGTCTAGTATGTGCAGATCATCTGAGATCAGCGGTACCCAGGGAGCTGGAGCGTGGCTGTGCTAATAGATGCTGTTACTGATGTAGAAGAGCTTTTTATTTCAAGAAGAATATCTAATGAGATAATGGAGATGTGCTGTCTTTGGCTTTGAAAGAAGTGAGACAGCTAATTTTATAGCTAGCAGCAGGAAAATAACAGTGAGAATTGGGGCACAAAATGGAGAGTAATTCTAGCATCTTTCCACCTGGCCTAAATAATTTCATAGTCCTGAAACCCCTGACCTGATGATTTTAGGGCAGTCCTCCACATCCAGTTCCCCTTCCTCCCCAGCACAGTGCACAATACATTGTGAAAGAGACGTCAAGCCAGTAAAGTACGTTAGAAATACTTGTTGTCTCAGATACCTGATTCTACTGAACATTCGTACTTCTGCATAATTTTAAAAATATCAATAAATTAATTTCTCATGTATTAATGTCTTTATCCAGATGAAACCATATTTCCCTAGCTAAACAGCAGTCTATTGATCTTTCTTTAGAAATAATATTAATCAACATTTATTGAGTGCTTACTGTGTGCCAGGCATTCTGCTGAACATTTTGCATGGATTATCTCATTTAATCCTTTCTATACCCCTCTGAAGTCATGTAGTGGCTTTAAGATATCCCCAAAACATTTACCCCTCCCGTCAGCAGCCAGCAAGGAACTGCCAACAGCCATGTGAGTGCGCCATCTTGGAAGCAGATCCTCTGGCTCCAGTCAAGCTTTCAGGTGAGTGCAGCCCTGGCTGACATCCTGTCTGCTACCTCATGAGAGATCCTGAGCCAGAACCACTCAGCTAAGTCACTCCTGAGTTCCCAACCCACAGAAACTATGAGATAACAAATGTTTATTGTTGTAAGCCACTAAGTTTGGGCGTGATTTGTTGTACAGCAGTGGGTAATTAATTCAAGTGGATGCTATCTCCATTTTACACACAAGGTTTTAGTAACCTGCCCAAGTTTACCCAGGTAGTAGGTGGTGGAAGCAGGATGCAGACCCAGCCAATTGCCTCCAAAAGCCTAATCCTTAACCACTAAGCTATACTGTCTCAGCAATAGAAACCATTTATGTAACGGTGCTATGTGCCAGGAACTTTCCTTACACTGTCTCATTTACTGCCACAACAGCTCTGCAAGGTAGACTTTTTTCCACCTTCCAGAGGCATCAAAGTAAAGTGACTATCTTCTTTTAGGAATCGAATGATAGTGATATGCATGAAGGCATAGGAGTGAAGCAGCACTGTCATCCATTGCTTACTTGATTCGCTCAAGTGTGAGGTGAATGGATAAGCACCTTACTAATATCCTACCCTCAGAGGGCTTTGAAAGTTTAAAATGACCCCAAATGATGCCCTTCCCTTGAATATATGCAGATAGACTAAGAAGTAATACATAATAACTATTATCTCAAGATTTTAATTAAAAGTGGAAAAATTAAAAACACACCTCATTTAATTTGTAAAGGAAACAAATGAGTTCATGGAGTGTAAGTACTAAAAAGGAATAAAGTGGCTGTGCCATTCATTTTCTAGGTTTAATATCACACCTGATTCAATGCAGCTTTACAGACCTTTTTATAAGGCACCTTGGAATTCTGGGCTAGTTATATAAAAACACACACAGTGGGAAACATATTGATCTTGCTTCTTCTCAAATCCATAAAACAATTCTTGTTCTTTTAAAAATGTTCTGATATAATGAGTCATTAGCATAACATTGGTCTTGTGGGTACACTCCTATTTTGTATCTATACAACACAAAATAAAGCAGAGATTAGCACCATTATATAGCTACTGTCAATGGAAAAGTGGAAAAAATCTAGTAGGCCTCAGTTTTTGTCACCTATACTGATCAATGTACCATATTAATGGCTTTGCATTGAAAATAAAGATTATGTCTTATTCGTTTTTGTTTTCCCAATGCCTAGCATAGGACTTGATGCTCAGTAAGTGTTTGCTAAATGAATCAATCAATTAATAAACTGATCAATAGTTCCCACATCATTTTGCGCTATGTTGATACACAATAGTGAAAAATTAAGGATTCAGACAATTACCTGAAGAATATGCATTTTTTAAAAGAAGAAGAGGAAGAGGAAGAAGAGGAAGAAGAAGAAGAAGGGCCTTCCCTGTTGGCGCACTGCTTAAGAATCCGCCTGCCAATGCAGGGGACACGGGTTCGAGCCCTGTGCTGCGAAGATCCCACATGCCGCGGAGCAACTAAGCCCGTGCGCCACAACTACTGAGCCGGCGCTCTACAGTCCGCGAGCCACAACTACTGAGCCCACGTGCCACAACTACTGAGCTTGTGCGCCTAGAGCCCGTGCTCCGCAACAAGAGAAGCCGCCGCAATGAGAAGCCCACGCACCACAACGAAGAGCAGCGCCAGCTCGCTGCAACCAGAGAAAGCCCGCGTGCAGCAATGAAGACCCAACACAGACAAAAACAAACAAATAAATTAATTAATTTTTTTTTAAATGGAGAAGGAGGAGAAGAAGGAGAGGAAGAAAAAGATGAACACAAACAGCTAGGTAAATTGAGGCTATACCTTTTGGAGGAAGCAGGTTGGAATAAAAAGGTATGGGAGCTATGGAGTGAACCTGATCTACCTCTACAATTCCCTGGAGTCTTGGTTTCATTTCTCCAAAAGAAATTCTTGACCAGCTTCATGGATAAAAATTCAACATGGCTTCCAATATACTTAACGAAATGGAAAGGTACAATGCTTATTTTATTTATTAGTCAGCCTTTTTACTATCAAGGGACACAAATACTCAGTTCCACATGTATAAGTTTTTATTACATTCTCAAGCAAAGGCAAAGATACGATCTGAATCACATTAAATAATATGCATCACAGAGCACAATCTTTACAGAGTTTGTTTCTCTAGCAATTTCTTCACTAAATTCTCATAGATTTCATTTTCAATACGATGAAAAAAGATCAAGTCCACCTGATCTTCTGTCATATATTTGTCAAATATAATTTTTATAAGATAGATTGAAATAAGAGGAAAACTGTCCACACTTTTAAACAGAACTCAAAATATACTACTTTGTCTACTGATAACTGTAAGTTACTTTGAAATGTATAAAAAAACAAGACGGATTGATGGATGGATATAGGGATGGATGAATGGATAGATATGTAGTACATGGGGATGTAAACAAATAGAGTAAAATGTTAATTGTAGAATCTGGGTGGTGGGTATGTGGATATTCACTGTGCAATTCTTTCAACTTTTAGTATTTTGAAAACTGATTGAAATGTTAGGGGAAAATGCTACTTTGATGGAAATATATATTTTGCTTTATGATTTCAAGTTCAGGATTTCACACAGAGTCATGACCAAATCACTGTTAGCCTCAGTATTCCAACTTAACTAAGACGGGGTATACACACACACACACACACACACACACACACACACACACACACACACGACATATATCATTAACTTGCATTGCCATGATAATCCCAAAATAGAGACCACTTATTATTCCACACGTCTGTAAGATTTTCCACTGAATCCACCCACCACCTACACCACAGAACCTTCCAAAAATTGACTTAAAGCTGCCCCAGGCAATATATATATTTTTTCTCATTTATTTTATTTCTTGTATTTAAGGCAATGCCTACCTGTATGTTATTCTCTTCTCCAAACCAGATAGAGATAAGAGTTATAGAGAGGAATATACCTAGCTGAACACACACCTATCTGGGAAAGATGCTCAGTGGGTACTTTCAGTGTACTGAAAGGATAATCTTCCACACATAAATTATTTTCAAGAATGTTAGCTTCTGAGATATAATTGCTACCAAGTTTAAAGGGGACAGTTGGAAAAATGATCATAAAGACAAATAGAAAAAATTTTTAAACTTGCAAAATTGGGGTATAGGGAAGGATCAAAAATAATCCCTATGGCAAACTGTATTTTCCAAAGATGGCCACAACAGTATCTCTCATTCCACATGTCCTTCTTACAAAGTGTTTCTGACACTCTTCCTATCAAGAGTTGGGGGTCTATGTCCCCTCCCCTTAAATTTAGGCTGCCATGTGACTATGGTGAAAGGGGCATTGTGTGATTTCCAATGCTAGGTTATAAAAGGCAATATAGCTTCTGCTTGGTTCTTTGGGGTGCTCATTGTTTGTACTCAGCCATTCTGTTGTGAGGAAGCCCAAGCCACCCTATAGAGAGGTCACTCTGGAGAAGAACCAACAGCCAGTCCCAACTTAAACATGTATGTGAGTGAGTCACTTTTGGGAGTGTATCCTCCAGTCCTAGGAGAGCCATCCCAGCTGATGCTACCTGGGATAGAGACCACCAGTCTTCCCTAAGCCCTGCTCAATTTGAGATTCATGATCAAAGCAAATAATTGGAATCCACTGCATTTGGGGGTAGTTCGTTATGCAGCAGTAGATGGCTGATCCAGTGCCCAAGACAAGAACCACGTGCATGTACACACACTGCCTTCAAAAACAAGAGAACAACTATATTACTGTACTAGCAAGAGATAGAGATTTTGCAACCAATTGACATCCATCAGTAATCCAACTCTTTCACTTAAACCAATTTTGTTGGTTTCTCACATATGAAACTTTTTCTTTTTTTTCATGAAAATTGCTAGAAGATGGCCTGGTTGACTTGAGTTCATCCATCCAACAAAGATTAATGAGAGCCTATAACATAGAAAACGCTATACTTATCACAGTGGGGATATACAAATGGAGCAACCAATCATCATAAGCTATATTTTCCTTATTATTCTCTTCCAAACCAATAAACATGGACATAATCAAAAAATAATCATGAGAAAACAAAGAAAAAAATCTGTTACTTTACTGATTCATAAATAAGGCAATCAACTCCTGGAAACGTTGCACAGACTAACCAAATAAAAGCAAAACCTAGGGACTTCCCTGGTGGCGTGGTGGTTAAGAATCTGACTGCCAATGCAGGGGACACAGGTTTGATCCCTGGTCCGGGAAGATCCCACATGCCACGGAGCAACTAAGCCCGTGCGCCACAACTACTGAGGCCGCATGCCACAACTACTGAAGCCTGACGCCTAGAGCCGGTGCTTCACAACAAGAGAAGCCACCGCAAGGAGAAGCCCGTGCACCGTGTGGAAAAGTAGCCCCCGCTCGCAGCAACTAGAGAAAGCCCAAGTGCAGCAACAAAGACCCAACACAACCAAAAATAAATAAATAAATAAATAAATTTATTTTTAAAAAACACCAAAACCTAAATTTATTTTCTCACTAATCAATTTCACTAGTGTAAAAGATATAACTTCAAGACTTTGTGGATAGGCGACTTCAATGCGTTTTATTGTCTTTTCACTGGCTTCCAAGCAAAAGAGTATCTAAGTAGAGAATTCCCTGATGGTCCAGTGGCTAGGACTCCACGCTTTCACTGCCGAGGGCCCAGGTTTGATCCCTGGTCAGGGGACTAAGATCCCACAGGCACGGCGCGGCCAAAAAACAAATTTTTTTTAAAGAAAAGAGTATCTAAACATACGAATTAAATGGCTGCAATATCTCTGCCTCCTTGGGAAGCTTTACAATGAATATATTAACACAAGGCAAGTTCAAGGAATAGTGTTCATTTTAGGGACCCCAATCTCCCTTTCTGCTCCTTTTTCCAGCCTTCACATCGTCTCAAATTCAGTACACCCAGTGCTCTCCTACCCTCTCCCTTTCAAAAGTAGCTCTAAAATAACACCTGATAAATTCATTGAAACCAGCCTATAAATAGCTGTTAATGTGTTATGTGTAATCTCTCCTGGCAGTTTACATTTTAACAGTGAAGTAATCAATCAATCAATCAACCAATAACATAGATGCAAAGCCTCTCATTATAAAATTCCAAGATTTAGTGAGACTACCAGCATTGTTCACAATAGTCAAAAAGTGGGAACAACCCAAATGTCCATTCAATGATGAACGGATAAACAAAATGTGATACATCCATAGACTGGAATAGTATTTGGCAATAAAAAGGAATGAAGTACTGATACATGCTACAACGATGGATGAACCTTGAAGACATAATGCTCAGTGAAAGAAACCAGACACAAAAGGTCACATAAAGTTGGCCTTGCCTTTATGATAAGGAAGTTTTTCCTTAAAAAGAATCTGATTCCTTGGCTTGGAGGAAATTTCCTCTTGTTCTTTTCTCAGTGGAAATGGTAAATAAATGGTCAAATTCTTAGAACAACTTTTCAGGTGCCAAATCCTTTGTTTATTGATGACCTTCAGCCTTTTGCCTGTGCACTTTTGCAACTTTTCCTCATCTGCCCCATTTTTCAAGTCAAATTCTTTTTACAACTATCCAATTGACGTTCATCTACTTCTTAGAATTACTTTTCTTTTGGGTGGGGAGGCATGCCGCTTGCTTGGCTTGCGGGATCTTAGTTCCCTGACCAGGGATTGAACCTGGGCCACGGCAGTGAAAGCGCTGAGTACTAACCACTGGACCACGACGGAACTCCCCTTAGAATTACTTTTAAAAGTGGGAAGCCAAAATGAAACAATGTTTTTCTCCATTAGGTCCAAGCAGGAAAACAGAACCCACTCTAGATATATCAAACAGAAAGAACTTACTGGGAGGAATTACTAACAAAAGAGATGGAAGGACAGAAGAAGTGAAAGTGAGGGAGATGAGGTTATCCAGAGATAGCTGGTTCGGGAAGCCTTACCCCGCGTGCGACTGGAAAGCGGAAGGGCAAATGGGGTTCCCCTGAACCCAGAAGGGCTGTGCTGCCAGGTTGCTGGAGTTCTAAACACTGTGCTCCTAAGCATCTGTATGTATTCTAATTGATGTTGCTGGAACCCCATGGTGACCTCAACAAAGGGATTTTTTATGACATGGGGAAACTATGACATAATGGTCAGTGAAAAAGAGCAAAACTTACCTGATGATAATAACTGCCAATTTTTGAGCAATTACTATGTGCAGGCCTATTATATACCTTATCTCACTTAACAAGATAATTCTCATGGAAACTCTATGGGGTAGGTATTATTATCTCCACTTTACAGGTGAGAGAGTAGAGACTTTAAGAAAGGTTAAATTTCCATTAACATGTGAGTTCATGAAGGAAAGGCTGTATCTCTCTTTTTTTACTCTCAGATTTCCAGTGCTACATAAGAGTTATTTTTTGAATGAATGAAAGTTTCACCACGAATAAGTGACAGGGACAGAATTCAAATCAGATCTTTCTGTCTTCAGAGTTCATGTTCTTAATCACAACACATTGATGCCTCTTTAAGTCTAGCATGAGTTCAACTATGGGGGAAAAAAATTTATATATATATATATATATATATATACGTCAGAGAAGATTAGGGGAAATATACGTTAAACTGTTAACAATGATTACTCTGGTCAGTGGGCTCATAGGTGATTTTCCCCTGCTCTTCTACTCTTTTTGTACTATGCATATTTTTTTACAGTAAACGTAAATTGCTTTTATAGTCAGGATAAATAAATAATTGAATCTGCTTCTTTTCTTAAAAATAAGTGTTGAAGAGAGGCAGGCTTTTCTTTTTCTTGATTGCCATGGCATGTCTGCTGGAGGGTGCCGTGGTAGATGGATAGAATGACCATGGTAGAATGGAAGGGCCTTGGTCTCAGCCCAGCTTCTGTACTCAGCCACAGGTACAGGAAGCCGCTGGCCCATGGATGGCAGTCTGTTGCTCCTCCTGCTGAATGAATCAGTGCAGATGAGAATAGCACTTTAAGCAGGCGTGCTTTTTGATTTTACACTATAAATTCCTAGTTATCATCCATTTCTAGTTTGAGTATGGCTATAGACACGTTGGTGCACCACACTGAGCTCCCTTCAGTGAAGGGCTTGTTGCCCCAGCAGCTGGGAGTGCTGTTGGCAGGCAGCCTTGAGGTATTGGCCATTTAAGGATGTGCCTCAGCTGCGGAAAGCCACCTGGCCCAGGTGGCCAGCATCCAGTGACTGATGGGTGCAAGGTTATATAGGGCTGGCCATCTTGGCCCAACACAGAACAAAGCTCCAGAGCTTCCCGAGGCTGTATGACACATAGACTTTTCCCTCTGCCAGTTCTGCTTCCCGCCCCTCCCTTTCTTGGGAGTGCACACCAAGAACACTTCCTAATAAACCTCCTGTGTCTATCTCGGAGTCTGCTTCCAAGGGAACCCAACCTGTGACAAGTCTCAATTCTTATTTTTTCACTAAAAATTCATCTCTTACTCAATAGAGAAAGTGGAACATTATAGGAGGAAAGGAGGAATGGAAGGGCATTTTATAATTTAGAAGATATCAGCACAAATAGCTAGCTTTCCCATTAATCCAAAAAGCTCCATTATCACTAGGCAACTCTGGCTAAGAGAATGTCTAAAGTATCCCTGCTCTCAGAGGAATATGCAAATGGAAAAGCCTTTCTAACATGCACCTTCCCTAAAAAAATGTAATCTAGTGCGGATATTTTGGGGCTAGTGACCCTTCTGTGCCACTCAAATCCTCTTCCTTGTGGGATGTACTGGTCACAGTGATGTTCCCATTTCTCAACCTTCTGCCTACCCAGTGGCCTCAGGCTTTATCCAGCTTGTCACCAAAAGGAATCCTTATAGCTCTTAAGATAAAATGCAAGGACAGCCAAAGTCTGACGATTCTTCTAAAGTAGACTAAATTTCTACCATGTGAAGTGCTTGCTTCAGGGACAGCAATATAAAGTAGAAATATGGAGGCCATGTGCTGTTCCAGAACAGACCAGGGAAGAAAGGAAGTTATTGGAAGCATCTGTTGGTAGTAGCAGGAAGGGAAGCAGGTGGGCCATCATTGGGTCCAGCTAAAGAAACAGGAGGGGGTTGGGGGAGCACCCCAGTCCCCATAAAGTACTCTGTCACAACTCCCTGCTGTCCCCCGGGGCCTCAGGCCTGCTCCCAGCCCACCTATCAACCCATCCCTGACCACTTACTATATTGTACACGTCTAATCCCGGGCCCGGCACCTTCCATCTGCACCTGGTGTTAGGGAAGCAGCCACTTCTGCTACCCTGCAGGTGGGTGGGGGAGAAGAGGAGGGTCCATAGGGAGATGGATCGCTGGCATTCCAAGTCAGAATCTTCAACACATTTTTTTTTTTTTTTCTGGTACGCGGGCCTCTCACTGTTGCGGCCTCTTCCGTTGCCGAGCACGGGCTCCGGACGCGCAGGCTCAGCGGCCATGGCTCACGGGCCCAGCCGCTCCACGGCATGTGGGATCTTCCCGGACCGGGGCACGAACCCACGTCCTCTGCATCGGCAGGCGGACTCTCAACCACTGCGCCACCAGGGAAGCCCTTCAACACATTTTTTACAGAAATACTGCTGTCATAAGACAGTGTTTGGGCTCTAGGATACTACTGTACTCCTGGAGCACTGGTTAAATGTGTTTTTCTGGCCTGACCTGGACCCTTAATCAATCTACGTAATCCTGTTTCTGAGAAAAAATGCCATCAATTTAAAAATAAACTTTTGGAGCAAATCCTCTTTGTAAGTTGAAGCCTCTCTCCCCCTCCCCCTCCTCCCTTTCCTCCTCCTCCTCCTTTCCTTCTCCCTCTCTTCCCCCTCATACACACACACACACACACACACACACACACACACACACACACACCAAGCATTAATTAAACGACCTAACCCTTACAATTTTCTAAAAATATAAGTTTCAGATAATATGCATTAATTTCCTTCATTCGTTAAGCTGTAACAAATTTCTATAGACAGAACGTACAACAAAGGAAGTCTGTGTGCAGGCCCACCCCTGCAGTAGTGCGCTCAGATTATACACACATGCCCTCAGCTTGCTTTGAGCTCCGCTGCTTACCAGCAGGGTAACCCTGAACAAGTAACTTCCCCTCTTTAAGTCTTGGTTTCCTCGTAATTGTACCTTCCTTAGATTAGCTAGAACTCAAAAAGGATCAGGTTTTATTACCATAAAGTGACTACCACTGAAATAACTGCAACCAGGCCTATATTTACTCAGCCCCCAAAAGGCTTCTTTGCCTCTATTTCAGATTAAATATGGTTCCAAAAGGTTTCTTTCAAAATGTCAAATTGGGGAAAAGACTTAGTCATAGTTAAACAATTTGAGGGAGCAATGGTGCCAAATTGACACCATCTGGGAAATCCTCTGTCTATATTTAATGCTTAATCTTCTCACTGTTTTTTTTTTTTTTTTTTTTTTTTTTTGCTTTGCATTTTGTCCTGTTGAAAGCATCCAGTTGTGGTGGTGTCTGTTACTCAGATACCCGAGTCATAAAAATGTGCAAATCATGGGCAAAACCCTGACCTCACACTCTCTTTCCAAATTTGTGCACTTTGCTTCTTTTGTAACCCACATAAAAGTCACCGCCTCACATAAACCAGTCTCCATACTGAATGGCATTCAAAGCAGCACAGCTCAGCCTCCAAAAGTAACCAGACTTCACTGGAGTCCCTGAGAGAGTGCCAAGGCAGGCCCAATTTGCAACTCCCATAATACTTATAATCCAGTTTTCCCATTCTTCTCGCTTGCAATATCTCTCCCATCATGTAAGTGCCATGAATTTCTTAATCCCTCATTCTCCACTTAATATTTTTAAAAAATCTCTCTATAACACCTAACCTATATGATGTTTTCCCTTTTTGACTGACCTCCTCACCCCCAGTTCAACCTTTTCTTCTCCCTTTCCAAAGTAACATTAAATCAGCCATGCGCCTTGCCATTCTCCAGCTCTTTCTCTTCATTACAAACTTTTTCACTGGAGGGGTATCATGGAAGGAATTGAGTTACACCAAAATTCATATATGGGAGCTCTGACCCCCCGTGTAACTGTATGTGAAGGTAGGGCCTTTAAAGAGGTAATTAAGGTTAAATGAAGCCCTTAGGGTGGGTTTGAATCCGATATGACTGGTGTCCTTATAAGAAAAAGAAGAGATGCCAGGGATGTGTATGCACAGAGGAAAGGCCATGTGAGGACACAGCAAGAAGGCAGCTGTCTGCAAGCCAAGGAGAGAGGCTTCATGAGAAACCAAACCCGCTGACACCTTGATCTTGGACTTTCCAGAACTGTGAGAAAATAAATTTCTGTGGTTTAAGTCACCCAGTCTGTGTTACTTTGTTATGGCGGCCCTAGCAAACTAAGACAAAGGGCTTAGGGCAACAAATTGGTCTAGGCAAGCTTTCCCTAAAAACTGTATGTTTACATGGACACACTGTATTTTTATTTAGACTGTGTATTTATTTAAGTTAGCTTTCATGAGGGTGAGGGTTGAAAATATTATTTGCGGCATTCAAGCCCCCCCAGAAGGCCCCTCTTTCCATGACCAAATCCATCTAAACCCCAACTCCTTTACTCTGAGATATTTGAGCATCCTGCTCCATTCTCTGACCTAATTTCTCATCATTTCCCAGCTCTGAAGTCTGCTCCATCCTAACCAAGCAAACCTGCCTCCTTTGACCATGGGCAGCTGGCCTCTATGACTGGACCTCAGCATACTTTGTGTCCCTTCCCTCCAGCCTCATCTTCATCAAAGAAATGCTCAGGCCATTGACCATAAGACTCAGTAGTTAGCGCATGTACTTAGAGCACTGTGCCCAAACAAAAGAGGTACACACTTCCCCCTCTATATTCGTGTGCTAGGGCTGCAGTAAAAAGTACCGCAGATTGAGCGGCTTAAACAACAGCAATTTATTGATTCACAGTTCTGGAGGCCAGAGGCCCGAAGTCAAGTTGTCGGCAGGGTTGGTTCCTCTCCTTCTGAGAGCTGTGAGGGAGGATCCTCTCCCCTCCCTGGCTTCTGCAGGCAATCCTTGGCATTCCTTGGCCTGTAGATGCATCACTCCATTCTCTGCCTTCATGTTCACATGGCGTTCTCCCTGTATGTATGTCTATGTCCGAAATTTTCCCCTTTTATAAGGATACCAGTCATATTGGGTTAGGAGCCCATGCCAGTATGACCTCATATTAACCAATTACATCCACACGACCCTATTTCCAAATAAGGTCACGTTCTTTTGTTTTTTTTTTTTTTTTTTTTTGCAGTACGCGGGCCTCTCACTGTTGTGGCCTCTCCCGGTTGCGGAGCACAGGCTCCGGACGCGCAGGCTCAGCGGCCATGGCTCACGGGCCCAGCCGCTCTGCGGCATGTGGGATCCTCCCGGACCGGGGCACGAACCAGTGTCCCCTGCATCGGCAGGCGGGCTCTCAACCACTGCGCCACCAGGGAAGCCCTAAGGTCACGTTCTGAGGTACTGGGCATTAGGGCTTCAGCATATGAATTTTGAGGGGAGAGCACAATTCCACCCAGAACACCCACCTTATACAAAAATATCTCTGAAGTTTCCCAGAGCACTTCCTCCTCCTCCCTGGGAGTTGAAGACAAGAGGGGAAATGGTAGAAAACACCATGGTAGAAAGGCCATGCCATTTTCCGAGAGGATTTGTGAGCATACTGTCTCTGTACCTCAGCCTCCCTATTAGTGATGGGAAGGGGCTGGGGAGTACTAGCTTGCTGATAACACTCCTAATTCAAAAATTCTCCAATCTATGGAAGTAAAGTACTTCAATTTCAATGATGAAAGGGGTGAAGTTAAAAGTTCCATAGACTTATTCTGATGGTCATTTTGTAATATATACAGCTATCACATCATTACTTTGTACACCTGAAACTCAGTTAACGTTATGCCAATTATACCTCAACTTAAAAAAATTTTAAATTTAAATTAAAAAATATATATGTATACCAGACCTTTCCACTCACATGTTTAAAACCCTCCAGTATGTAAATCCACTATACTTCAATAAAAATAAATAAATAAACTTAAATACATAAGTGAATAAATAAAACTCTCTGGTGACTTCCCATCACGAAAAAAAAAGAGGGAGACGCAAGAGGGAAGAGATATGGGAACATATGTATATGTATAACTGATTCACTTTGTTGTAAAGCAGAAACTAACACAGCATTGTAAAACAGTTATACTCCAATAAAGATGTTAAAAAAATTTTAAAAAATTAAAATTAAAATTAAAATTAAAAAAAAGAGTTATAGAGCAGGAATTCTTACCCTGAGGTCCATAGATTTATTTCCAGGGGGCAGGGTGTCTATGGCTCCCCCAGATTACATGCAGAATGTGTATTGGTCATGTGCACCCCTCTGCCTTTCTTAGGAGACAGTCCATATTTTTCATAAGACTTTCAAAAAGGCCATGCCTCCCAAAATTTACAATCTTTGGGAGGTTGAAAGGCTCACGTCTGGCAGAACTGACCACACAGCGACCACCAAGCAGCGCCGCCATGGGCTGAGGCCTCCCATGATCACCTATAACTTTTCTCAGGAATGGGTCTCTCTGACTCAGCTTTTCCTGCCTGTCGCCTGTCATCACCACTTGTGCTTTCATCACTGACTTGATTACACTCAGCCTGTCCTGCCCACCTCATCACTGATGAGGCTCCACTTCTTTATGGGTCAATCCCCCTGTATTGTATTTTTTTAAATTAATTAATTATTTATTTATTTCATTTATTTATTTTTGGCTGCGTCGGGTCTTAGTTGTGGCACGTGGGATATTCTTTGAGGCACGCGAGATCTTTCATTGTGGCACGTGGGCTTCTCTCTAGTTGTGGCATGCAGGGTTTCTCTTCTCTAGTTGTGGCGCTGGGGCTCCAGGTTGCGGGGGCTCCGTAGCTTGAGGCACACAGGCTCTAGTGGAGGCGCGCCAGCTCAATAGTTGTGGCGTGGGCTTAGTTGCCCCGCCGGCATATGGGATCTTAGTCCCCTGATCAGACGTCGAACCTGCGTCCCCTGCATTGTAAGGCGGATTCTTTACCACTGGACCACCAGGGAAGTCCCCCACTGCATTCTAAACCAAATTATTTAATCTCTCCCTACCTCCATTCTCCTGGCCTCAACTGAATACTGCGTCCATCCAGATACCAAGTCCCCAGATCTCTAAATCTTCCCTTTATCAGACATCAGAGAGGGTCACGGTGGGGCAAGGTTCTGACCCCTGAGCTGCTGTGCACTTTCCCCCTCCACACCTTGGGAGTTTAGCTGGACTGAGGTGGAAGGTAAAGGGTGGGACCTTGGGAGCCTGGGTGCAAAGGAGAGTAAGCAGGTTTAAAGTCTGGGAACTGGACCAGGTTCCTGTTAGGAGCAACATGGGTTATGCAGAGCCAGAGGGACAAACCTAGTCAGAGTCCCTGGAGACTCCAGTGGAGACCAAATACAGACATTTGTTCCAAAGGCCAGAGACAGGATCTAGATTGTCTTGCAAGGCTAAGAATTACACGTCAGAAGGAGACCAAACTCGGATGAAAAGCAAGTCAGGAACAAGCGAGAAGGATCCAGGACCACGGTCATGGTTGGTCTAAGATATTCATTTTTATAACGGCAGTAGAGTGGTTAAGAACATAGTTCAAATTTCAGCTCAGCCATTTCCCAGATGACCTTGGACAAGTTACTTAAGTACTTCATGCCTCAGTTTACTCATCTAAGTGAAGTGAAGCGGTGAGTTCAGTAACATTTAGCTTCTCTGAAGTTTCTCTTGAATAGAATTTCTAAACAGAAACGCTTGAGCTGATGTATTGTTTAAGTCTGCTTTGGGGGACTTCCCTGGTGGCGCAGTGGTTAAGAATCCGCCTGCCAATGCTGGGGACACAGGTTAGATCCCTGGTCCGGGAAGATCCCACATGCTGCAGAGCAACTAAGCCCGTGTGCCACAACTACTGAGCCTGCGCTCTAGAGCCCGCGAGCCACGACTACTGAGCCCACGTGCCACAACTACTGAAACCCGTGTGCCTAGAGCCCGTGCTCCGCAGCAAGAGGAGCCACCGCAACGAGAAGCCCCCGCTTGCCCCAACCAGAGGAAGCCCGTGCACAGCAACGAAGACCCAGCGCAGCCAAAAAAAAAAAAAAAAGTTTAAAAAAAACAGCCTGCTTTGGGCATACATGTACTATATAAGCACATATACCTTTATCTGTTTGTGCATGAAAACTTCAAGGATTCAGTACAGGATCAGTTTAAGTAATAATATATTTGGCATGATGGTTTTCTCAGCTAATTACTGTTAAATGGTATTTAAGATTTGTATTTCTTCCAAAGAAATTTTTTAAAATGTTAATAAAAGAGAGGCAAACTCCTTCCCTTGGTGCTTATGATTTAAATCCTTACCACCCTCTTCCCAGTTATTAGCCTTACGAGATTCCTTCCCTTTCCAGCTCTTGAACCTACATTGGTTCTTTTCTCCTCTCTTCAATTACACATAGGTCTTCACTATCCTGAAAAAGCCTTTCACCGCTTCCTCTAGTTACCATCCCATTTCTCTCTGTTCTTTACTTCTGTACTTCTTGAACACATAATCAATATTCCCTGCTTATTGCTGAAAATATCGTGGTGTCTACAGAATGAAAATATGAAGACAAAGCAGGAGTGATGTGTGGAGCCAGAAGTTTTGCAAAATCTGATCTAACTCAATAACTATTAACTGCATTAGTCACTGTGTTAGGCCCCCAGGATACAAAGTGAATCAAACATGGCAGGTTCAGGAATGGGCTCCAGGTCACAGATAATAATTGATGGAGCCCAGATTCAAACTTAGGTGTGTGACTCCACAATCTTCTTTGGATGGATTTATCTGATGGCTAATGGAGAAACAAGAAATGTGCCATGGGGTTTCAGAGGAAGACATGCTTACTTATTAGTGCCATTTCAAGATAGATAAGAAGTGAGAGGACTGGGAAAATGAGAGCTTCTGAAGAAAACTAACGATTGTCCAAGATTCTAGGTCCTCCTGGGTGTCTGTGACTAGCCAGAGCTGAGAGAAAGCTAGAGAACATTAGAAGCTCTTCTGGACTAGATTGTATCCTGTTCAAAGGATGCTAGGTGGGCAAGCAATTGGCAATGCCCATGGAAACCTGGCTCTCCTCTTGTGCTGGTCAGCATGGCCTTAGAGGCCATACTCTCTCTACCATCTGCTTCTCCCTTTCTCTCTTTCCCTGGTTCCTTGTATCCTTATCCTCCGAGAAAATGCCTTTGGTGCACCATTTTTTCTCTTAATCATTCATCTCAAAAAGTATATATTATACAATCCCGTGGCTTTTAAGACTGCACCCAAATCTGAATCAGCAGCTGTGACTTGCCTCCCAAGCCCCCAGTCTCACATCTCCTGCTTAATGGATTGGCCACTTAGATGTCACTTTAGTCTCAAAATTTATACAAGTGAACTTCTTCTAACGTTTCCCAAAGCTTCCTGCCCTTCCCAATGCCATTTACTGTCCTTAAGGACATCACTATTCTCCCAACCCTTAGAGCCCTCTTCAATTTCTCTTTAGTCTTCTGGATGTATCACTTATTGAGTTCTGTCAATGATTTCCCAGTTTCTTTTCATTTCTTCCCTATTTTCACTCCTGGGGCCATGATCATGGCTCAGGCCATGACCTCTGCATGTCATTCAACAATGACTTTGACCTCTGAACAGCTTCTCCTGCCTCTGGCTATCTCTCCCCTTCAGTCCACCCTGTGTGGAGTTCCCAAGCAGATTGCCTAAATCACAGCTTGGATCCTGTCACTGCCTGGCTAAGAAAAGCCATGACTGCCCATACTCTACTCTACAAAGAAAGATCCAGGCTCCTCAAGGGACTGTGGAGACCTTTTGTAGGCTGCTCTTTCCCTGGCAGGTAGAGGCACAAGCAGAATGATCCAGATGGGGAGAAGCTTCGGACTTAACAGAGTCCTGCTCCAACTAGCTTGCCCTCCTGGGCCAGAACTTTGGACTTAGCCAACCCTCTGCCGGCCATCCAGGATGCCCCACTCTGTGACTGCCGTGATTTGACACATTCTGTTTCCACTGTTTGGAGTACTAACCCTGTTCCCGCCCACTATGGAGATGCCAGGCAGCATCAAGATCCCATCCCAATAAGGACCTACTCTATAGCACAGGGAACTCTATTCAGTACTCTTTAATGGCCTGTCTGGGAAAAGAATCTAAAAAAGAGTAGATATATGTATACAGATAACTGAATCACTTTGCTGTACACCTGAAACTAACAACATTGTGAATCAACTATACACCAATAAAAATTTAAAATAAAAAGAAGACCCCATTCCGTTCCCACTCTTCCATGAAGCTTTCTCAGAATCTTCACAGTGCTCCTCCACTCTTCTGACCGTCTCTCAAGCAGTCATTTGAGCGTTAATCTCCTATTGCCGTCACTAGATTTCTTGCACTGGCATGCCGAATTGTCAGTTTTCTCCACATCTTTGTATGGTCAGCACCAAGCAAGCACTAACATATAAAAAGTTATATTTAATGACTCTGCACAATAGATAACCTTGTTAAACTTTTAAATATTTCAAACATAAGAAGAATAAAGACACCAATATAACAGACAACCATACTACAAATACCCAGATTTAACAGATGCTAATATTTAACAAAATTTGCTTCAGAAAACTTTTTCTTTTTTTTTTTGGCTGCTTTGGGTCTTTGCTGCTGCACACGGGCTTTCTCTAGTTGAGGCGAGCGGGGGCCACTCTTCGTTGCGGTGCGTGGGCTTCTCATTGCGGTGGCTTCTCTTGTTGCGGAGCACGGGCTCTAGGCACATGGGCTTCAGTAGTTGTGGCACACGGGCTCAGTAGTCGTGGCTCGTGGGCTCTGGAGCACAGGCTCAGTAGTTGTGGCGCACGGGTTTAGTTGCTCCGCAGCATGTGGGATCTTCCCAGACCAGGGCTCGAACCCGTGTCCCCTGCATTG
>NC_041234.1:2734858-2762633 GCF_002837175.3 Physeter macrocephalus | reverse complement strand
GTTGTTAGAATTCGCCTGTGAAGCCATCTGGTCCTGGACTTTTGTTTGTTGGAAGATTTTTAATCACACTTTCAATTCTATTACTTGTGATTGGTCTGTTCATATTTTCTATTTCTTCCTGGTTCAGTCTTGGAAGGTTGTACTGTTCTAAGAATTTGTCCATTTCTTCCAGGTTGTCCATTTTTTAGCATATAGTTGCTTGTAGTCTCTTATGATCCTTTGTGTTTCTGCGGTGTTGGCTGTAACTTCTCCATTTTTCATTTCTAATTTCATTGATTTGGGCCCTCTCCCTTTTTTTCTTGATGAGTTTGGCTAAAGGTTTATCAATTCTGTTTATCTTCTCAAAGAACCAGCTTTTAGTTTTATTGATCTTTGCTACTGTTTCCTTCATTTCTTTTTCATTTATTTCTGATCTGATCTTTATGATTTCTTTCCTTCTGCTAAATTTGGGGTTTTTTTGGTTCTTCTTTCTCTAGTTGCTTTAGGTGCAAAGTTAGGTTGTTTATACGAGATGTTTCCTGTTTCTTAAGGTAGGATTGTATTGCTATCAGATTCTTAACAACTGCGCCACCAGCGAAGTCCCCAGAAATCTTAAAAAAGAAAATTAAAATGTTACAGAGAACAATTAAAGCCTGCCTCCTCCTCCAACCCACAGATATACTTGCTCCTCCCTTTTCTCTCCAGAGGTCACCACTGTCCTCATAACCATGAATGTTTGTACTTTTAACGATATATGTATATTTCTATAATTGTGTGCTTTAAAATTTTACACAAATATTTTGTATCTATGTGTTCTGATGTGACTTTTTTCCACCTAATGTTCTGTTTTTGAGATTTTTTCATTGTGCCATTATAGCAGTTGAATCAGTCAGTCCCTATGAGAAAGAGATGGGGAACCAGAAAGATTTAACTGAAGGGACTGTTTCTAGACGTGAGGGGGGAGTTCTTTGGCTGCTGGGGAGTGGCTTTTACTGCAAAGCAAGGTGACAAATTAATGCCCAGAAAGGCATTATGATGGTGAAATGTGTTGCCTCCCAAGAGCATTTGTGTTTTAAGCAGTAATTTAAATGGCTGGAGTTCTAACAATGGATTTAAGACACAATTTCAGAGAACCTTTCTGACACTTAACACATATAAAAGCAACTTCTTTCTCCCCTTCCAGAGGAAAGTCCTTGTCTTCTTTTTCACCACTTCCTCCACAAGCTTATTTTATTTTTTCCTCATCCAGAAGAGCTCCTAATCTTCTGACCTTGGAGGTGTAGATTGTAAATAGGTCCACATCTAGGTGAAGACTGCTGTGTTCCATCCGTCTCGTTTCCTGGGCTTCCTCCTGGCTGCAGGAAAAACAGTGGCTTTTAGTGTTGACCCACAGTGCCATCTGCTGCCTGAAAGTGGGAGGCATCACAAGTTCCTTCAGCGCGTATTTTCCAGGAGCGGGTTTTTTTCTTAAAGGGGACAAACATCATTTTGGTTTGGTTTGGTTTGCTTTGTTTTGTAACACTCATGAACATATGCACTTCTACGTAACTGAAAACTTTTCCAAAGCTTTTCCTCGGCTAAGAAGACATTGCCCAAGGAGTGGATTCCGTCTCAGGAGGTCTGAATCTGAGATTGTGCATTTCTAACAAGCTCTCAGGTGATGCCAGGGCCCCTGGTCCCGGGACCACATTTGAGTAGCGAAGGGATAGAACAGAGTAGTACGTGCGCCCGGGCAGGGGACGTTTACAGATAACCCTCCTTGGAGGTGTAGATTTAAAATAGGTCCAGATCCTGTACCAGATTGCTGTTTGATTTTGTGTTTCCCCGGCTTCCTCCTAGCTACGCAGAACAGTCACTTATACTTGTCCCACAGTGCCATCTATTGTCTGAGAGTGGCAGGCACCTGAAAGTTACTTTACTGTGTACAGTGTTTTATGAGGCGAGTTCCTTCTCTAGAAGGGAACAGAGATTGTTTCTTTGGTGTTTTGTTTTGAAACACTAATAAACTTCTGCAGCTCTGTATAACTAAAACTTTTTAAAAGCCTAAAAGTACTTTAGGAACATTTAAATGAGGGTTTTAGAATTTCTTTGAGCACATGAATGATTTAAAGTTTTGATTTTTATTATGTCTTCATTTGACGGTGCCAGAAATGAGGTTTTCATTCAGTTAGGCTGTTGGGGGAGGAAAAATCATTTTCCCTCTACCTTTCTAGGTTCTTGGCTGAGACCATCCTGTAATATAAGACAGATTAACAAGAGAAAAGCAAAGAGAAGTTTAATAATATATACCGTCCTGTATAAATGGGAGAGACCCAGAAAAAATGAGTAACTCTTGGAAATGGCCCAAGCCATCACCTTAAATACCATCTCCAGCTAAAGACAAAAGAAGATGTTGGTGGGGGTAGGTTATCAGGCGAAGCACAGAAAACAAAGGTAAGGGTGTTATGCAGATTTAAGTCCAAGCCTTGTCAATTGGTAAGCGTTTCTAGAGATTTAGAGTCCTCCTTTTCCTGGTACAGAGAGGGAGACATCCTTACAAATGGAGGTTTCCCTTATAAATATAAAGGTCTCTTAGCAGAAGGTAACTTCTTCTGGGTTTTCAGAGCTTTTCCTGTCTGCTGTTTCTTAAAAATAACAAGCTCAAAATAATCCTTATGCCAAAGGGGCATATTTAGAGGTAATATATTCTGTTCCCCTTCAAGGCTTTCACCCCATCAGTATTTTTGGAGCATCTACTGGGGGCAAAGTTCTGTGCCTAGACCTCTGCAGGGATTTGTAGGTAATGAGAGCTCCCCAGGGATGGGGCTGGAGCTGTACAAAATCCAGGTGGAGCGTGAGGGAGCTGCTGGAGAACCAAGCTTCCCCTTGGGAGAGAGAAAACTCAGAGGGGCTTCTTGCTGCTGTTTGGGGAAAGATACCAGAGAGGGACCATCTCTCTCCTTCCCAGGTCTGGAAAGTAATCATCTCTAGCAGGGGCATTTACAGGCCACACCCAGCATCAGGGCACCAACCAGAAAGCCCCTCTCACCAAAGCATCAGTTGTGGCTTTGAGTCAGGATGCTCTAGTCTGCAAAACCTCCATTGTATTTTGTACAGAAGCAGTGAAAGTGCCTCTCCTTCCACTTGGAGTGACACTTTGTCACAGGGTACAAATTCAGGATTGCTTTTGTGCCAAACTCCTGCAGAGTTCATAATGAAACCATTTTCCCGCTTAAAAAGAAAAATCCTCCTCCCTTACCCACAGGACTTAGGCCTGGTTTGAAAGGAGCAAAGGCCACGAGATAAATTTGAGAGATCAGTTTCTTTCTGGGGGTTACTCCTCACACTGTCAAAGCTCTGTCACTGCACCAAATTTGATGCTCTGTTTCTGTAGGATGAATTTGTTCCTGGGAGGCTCCCCAAGCTGTGCCTGGGTTCGTGCCCTTTCAGTTGCAAGAGTTAGAAACCCAAGTCATCTGGCTTAAGGAAAAAAAAGGGGGGGGGCTCGTGTCACTGGGAAATCTGGGGGTGACCCTCAGGCACGGATGGATCCAGGGGCCCACAGGATGTTAACAGAACTTTCTCTGTTTTAACCCTTAGGTTCTGCTTTTTTCTCTGCTTGGCTTCATTCTCTCCCCCATGTGATTGGAAACATGAGCAGCAAAATCTTCAGACTTATAGCATTGCAGCTTGAGAGCCAAGGAAAATGAGAGTGACTGTCATTCTCAGCACCCATATATGTGTTTCTCAGAGATGCATTCTCATGAGATGCATTCTCAAACAAGCCTCATTTGAGACACATGCCCATCCCTTGAACCAATCAGTGGCTAAGGGGATGTGGTCGTGAAGTCAAGTGCTGCAGTAGTCTGCCTCCATGATGGTCCCCAACGATCCCCACCTCTTGGTATGAATGCTCTTGTGTAATGTCCCCCACCCACATTGTATCAGGCTAGTCTGTGCAACCAATGGAAAAACGCAGATGTGCCGATATGTGACTTCTGACACCAGGTTATAAAAGGCCCTGCAGCTTCCTCTGGGTCTTTCTCTCGGATCATTCCCTCTGGGAGAAGCCAGCTGCCATGTCCTGAGGAGAGACCCACATGGTTAGGAACTAAGGTCTCTGGCCAACAGCCAGCAAGGAACTGAGGCGTTTTGCTAACAGCCACTAGCCTTCAGATGATTGTAGTCCTGGCCAACATCTGGACTGCTACCTCATGAGACGCCCTGAGCCAGAGCCACCTAGCTAAACTGCTTCCAAATTCTTGATCCATAGAAACTGTGAGATAATAAATGTTACCTGTTGTGAGCTACTAAGTTCTAAAGGAATTAGTTATGCAACAATAGATGACTAGCCCATATGCCAACCTTCGTGGTCAGGGAAATCAGGTAATATAGTTGAAAGCCCCATCAAAACCAGAGCCAAACCAAAGGAGCTGAGTGGAAGTTTCCCAAAGGAAAGCTGGGGTGCAAATACCTTAAAAATGGAGATTTTGCTGATCTTTGAAATGATGCTGGACAGGCCAAAATAGCAGTTGTCTAATACCATTCCTCATACAAGCAGGCGTTCAGCCACCTGCCAGGCCTTCAAACCTGCCCAGGTTGGCCTGAAGCTCAGTGGTGGCCTTGGCTCCAGTTACTACTACTACTACTAGAGGATTAATTGTCAAATATACAGAGATATTTCTGGTCCTAATTTTCCCTGTTACCAAGAGATGGGTCTTGGCTGCCAGCTGGGTGACTGTGGACAAGTTACCTGTCTAAGGCTCAGCTTCCTCATCTGTAAAATGGGGTAACAGTTGTATCCACCTCTTGGGGCGACGGTGAGGATTAAATAAACATATGTGCGTAGCCCAGTACTTCCCATGTGATAAATCCCAAATATATGTTGCTCTTAGAATATCTGGATTGGCCCTAAATGCAATCACGAGGGTCCTTAAGAGAGGGAGGCAGAGGGATATTACACATACAGAGGAGAAGACAACGTTGCCACGGAAGTAGAGGTTGGAGTGGTGCTGCCATGAGCCAAGGAATGTTGGCAGCCCCAAGGAGGAAGAGGCAAGAAACAGTCTCCCCTAGAGCCTCTAGAGGGAGCATGGACCTGTTGACAACTTGATTTCAGCCCAGTGAAACTGATTTCAAACTTCTAGCCTCCAGAATTGTAAGAGAATAATTGCCTGTTATTTTAAGCCACCAAGTTTGCGGTAATTACAACAGCCACAGAAAGCTAATACAGTATTATTATCTAAAAAGTCACCTACAACTGTCCAGTTCATTGCAGGCAATGTAAAAGAAGATGCAGATGGGCTTCCCTGGTGGCGCAGTGGTTGAGAGTCCGCCTGCCGATGCAGGGGATACAGGTTCGTGCCCCGGTCCGGGAGGATCCCACATGCCGCGGAGCGGCTGGGCCCGTGAGCCACGGCCGCTGAGCCTGCACGTCCGGAGCCTGTGCTCCGCAACGGGAGAGGCCACAACAGTGAGAGGTCCATGTACCACAAAAAAAAAAAAAAAAAAAAAAAAAAAGATGCAGAAATGGGAGTGGTTTTGTAATTAGACTTCATTGTTCCTGACCTTTCCTATGAAATATACAGAAATAACCTATATTACAGAGAAGTAGGTATTCACTTTTACCTTGCAAGCTAAAGAAATAAAAAGAACTTGGCAGAATATTTGACCTGAAAGTTCTAAAGAGAGAAAAAGAGATTTTAAAATGCTGCTTATGCTTCTTTACTACCAATGGCATAAACTTCTGTGAGATCTACTCTCCTAAAAAAAACTTTAAAATATATAAACACATTAGTTTTGGATCTCTTTTTTGACAATTCTCTTTAGACTGCTTCTTTATCAACTTATCACCTTCAAATTTTGGTACACTGAGAATATTGCTAGTAAAATTTGTCAGTGGAGCAAAGACTTATCTAAGCCATCTATTCAAATTCTGTTTGCAGACTTCTATTTCGGGAATGTAATTAAAATCCATTACAGAAGCTTGAATTCTCACAGGATCTAATCTCTGCTGGCCAATCTCTTTTGTGAATTCCATTCCAATGCTATATTAACTACACATTGCATTTAATTAAAACTCCTACTTTGTGGTCCTTCTCCTACGCTTTACGCCTTGATATTCCTAAGGTGAACCTGGCAGTCATTGCTTTGTATGTGCATCATGCGTATGTTTTGTACTTACAGGCAGTTCTACAGTGTAGAAAATTAGAATTTGTGCCTTGCAATTCATAATATCTGGGGGACTCTTTCCAGCAAATGTTGCCCCGTTGATGGAGGATCAGTAGCTCTAATATCTTGGTTCTCACCAAGCCACCTTCAAAACTACCCTATCGGGCTTCCCTGGTGGTGCAGTGGTTGGGAGTCCGCCTGCCGCTGCAGGGGACGCGGGTTCGTGCCCCGGTCCGGGAGGATCCCACATGCCGCGGAGCGGCTGGGCCCGTGAGCCGTGGCCGCTGAGCCTGCGCGTCCGGAGCCTGTGCTCCGCAACGGGAGAGGCCACAACAGTGAGAGGCCCGCGTACGGCAAAAAAAAAACCCCAAAAAACCAAAAAAACCTACCCTATCCTGGGTGCTAAGGCAAAGTATGTTAGAAGTGCAGGGCACAGTTGCCTGGGTGTTTTACAGACAAAGACCCAGATGGTACCGCCATAGAGACAAGAGCCCCTGCTGCTCATTGATTTCATTGTTGTGTGGGGATACCAAAAACAGAAGCAGGTTCTACCTCTCCTTTCGTGGCGTCCCACTAATGACATAATGATGGATCAAATGTTAAAACTTCCAGAGCTTAAAAATTCTGATTTCACAGTAATTGAGCTCCTTTAAAATTGTCATGACAGTGTGACACAATGACAAAGGAGGTTGTTGTGAGAGACACAAACCTAGCAGAACAGCAGGTGAAAGAGAGAGGACTGCAGCCCATATGCCCAATACATAGACACCATACATGGTAGGTGACTGGGCCAACACTCATGTGCCTGAGGGGATCTGAATGGGAGATCTTTTTAAACATTAAATTATATACCATGATTTTCAATGTTTGGATCATCTGGATCTTGACACCCTTACCTCATGAGTGCTGAAGCTTTATCACGACTTTTCATCCGTGGCCCAATGCATGCTGTTTATCTTCTGCGGCTGACTCTGCTTTGGGCTCGCGTTCAGTTTGTTCTAAACTGAAAATAAAATTACGTTTTTAAATACAACTGCTCAGGGTCAGAGACTTGGTGGGTAGTAGGGAAAAGGGAGGTCCCTGAAGCCAGCCAGATCCTTCCATACTTAGGAGGTGGGACATAGATTTATTCATGTACGTTATTACTCACTAGAAAATTCAGAGGCAATACAAGGAGGCAGGTTGTCGGGTACAGTGATAGAATAATATTTTCTCAAATGATCATTGTAGCTGCTACCACAGCTAATAATTACAATTAAACTTCCTTAATGAATATACCAGTAACATTGACTTTGTAGTTGAGCTGAAGCGTGTTGTTGTATTGTCTATAATGAAAATCTGTTAAATAAATTAATTGTGTAGACAAGACTATTGAGTGGAGAGGCTGTATTCAATCCCTTTAGAGGCAACCATTTACATACAATACGTAAACACTTGATATGCTAAATATAAGCACTAAATCAGTATGCTGATGACAAAAATTTTTATCTGTTTTGCTAAAATTGGTTTCCTGGGCAAGGCATCATTAATCCAATTACAGATGCTATTATATATATTCCTGAAAGCATGAAAATGTGTTTTGCTTTAGATCAAAATATTCCTGCTGTTCTCTAAATGAATATGCTGCTCTTACTTCAATGTACTTATTGAGTTTGACTCTTTCTAAAGTAATAGAAATCTGTTCTAACCATGTCATTTTATGAGTAGTACACTGAGGCTCAAGAGCTCCAATGATGGAAATATACATCATCTTGTGACAATCAGGCTACTGTCATAGACTTGAGCAGTTTCTTTCATAAGTACAAAGAAGGTTCAAAGTCATTGGCACGTTCCTGCTGCTGCTGCCACTGTAAGCTACTACTTCCGCCATCTATTCCTCCCCCATCTATTTGGTTGGTATGGTCGATTGGCACCTGGCATGCATTTCAACCTCCTTCTCATGTGTATGCTGGGCTAAAAAGCTAAAAACTACAGGGGCTAAAAAGCTAAAAACTACTTTCCCCAGTGGAAGTGAGGTAGAAGGCATCTTCCTGATACTTCAGTGTTACCGCTGACAAGCACAATCCTGAAGACGAGAGGTTTATGCATCCATGATCTGGGGTCTAGTCAGCCTGGTGGGTGTCAAGAGGCTGTAGCCATGGAAACTAGATTTTAGCTGTGCATCTGTAACAGGGAAGAGCTAAATTGGACTCCACGTTGGATCTGTTTCTTTGACTTTAACCTTTGTTTTGTTTTGTTTTTTAAATTTATTAAATTTATTTATTTTTGGCTGTGTTGCATCTTTGTTACTGGGCGCGGGCTTTCCCTAGTTGTGGAGAGCGGGGGCTACTCTTTGTTGCGGTGCGCGGCCTTCTCATTGCAGTGGCTTCTCTTGTTGTGGAGCACGGGCTCTAGGCATGTGGGCCTCAGTAGTTGTGGCTTGTGGGCTCCAGAGCGCAGGCTCAGTAGTTGTGGTGCACGGGCTTAGTTGCTCCACGGCATGTGGGATCTTCCCGGACCAGGGCTCAAACCTGTGTCCCCGGATTCTTAACCACTGCCACTGGTTACGGAAGTCCCTAACCTTTGCTTTTCGTTGCTTTTGTTACTGTAATCATACCCAATGGCCTGCCTCAGGGAACCCTGTCCACCTGTGAGTGGCTGCAAGAAATAAAGAAACTAACACATCCCCTCACCAAGGCTGGTGATTCCAGGAGATGTTTTGCAAGACTGACGGACCTTTTACTTTACTTCCTCGCCGCCCCTCCCTCTCTATTCTGCCTTTTTACTTTACTTCCTCACCACCTCTCCCTCTCTGATTCTATAAAAGAAACTGGCATCCCGACCCAGATAAGATGTTTTTTCAGAGACACTAGTCTGTCATCTTCTCAGTCGTCCGGGTTTCCAAATAAAGTCGTCTTCCTTGCCTCAACACCTCGTCTCCGATTCATTGGCCTGTCGTGCGGCGAGCAGAGCGAGCTTGGACTCGGTAACACATCCAATCATTAGAGTAGCAACTCCTGCTTTTCACCTTCTCCTTCACTGCATTATGCACTTTTCCCCCAGGAAAAAGTGGCCACTAGGACTTCCTTTCTCCCCACTTTAGCTACTCTGGGCTGCTCTAGGACAGCTGGAGGATCCAGGACTCTGTGTCCACCTTGCCCCTTGCAGTCCTGTAAATGAAAGCTGGTGGGGAGCCCTGGGAGTTTTAATTCTTTTCTTGCCAAAACAAACAAACAAACTTATCATTTCTGGAGGAAAAAAAAAATCTTCCTCATAATACAAATTTGGATAGACAGCATAGGAAAAAACTATGGAGGCACTTGAAAACTTTTGTACTTGATCTGTAAGAAATGAGGAGAAATTAAATGCTTTTAGCGTGATGACAGTGGTGTTTTAGAAAGATAAGTCTAACAAGAATTAAAGGAAAAGAAGGTGGAATCAGGTAAGCTATCCAGCAGGCTATTTTCATAGAGACTTCGTTCATTTGACAGACGCTTATCAAGTTGTTATTTTTCCCCAGGCTTTGCACCAGATGCTGAGGATACAGTTGAAGCAAGACTGACTCTGCCTTAGAGAAGTTTACAGTAATTAAGTGAGAAATGACAATCCAGCATAGTAAATGCTAAATAGAGGATACTCTGAAAACACAGCAAAGACAAGTCAAAAAAGCAACATGTAAGCTGACATCTGAAGGATGAATCAGGAGTGACTCCACTGAAGGATGAGGCACGTTCAAAGGCTCAGAGGTGAGGGAAGAGAGCTTCTTTGGGGAACTGGAAGAAGTTCGGTATGTCTAGAGCCTCTGAGATGGAGGGTAGGGAAGAGGAGGGGGAAATAGGGAAATATGAGATTGGAGAGAGAGAATGAAGCCTTGAAGGGCTTTCCAAGCCTGTTAAGAATTTCAGGATTTCTCTAGGGAGCAACAGTCAGCTACTTAAGCAGAGCAGGGACATGATTACTTTTGTACTGTAGAAATTCATTCTGGTTGTCATATGGAAAATGGATCACAGGGGAGGAAACTGGAAGTTGAGAGACCAGCTGGGAGGTTGCTGCCCTAGGCCAGGAGCAAGACAACCATGGCCTAGATTAGGGCAGTGGCAGATGGCTGTGGAATGGACCCAAAACCCTTTTCAGGGAGGGATCTTCAAGACATCCCTTTGTAGAGTTTCTCTAAAAAAATAATTTTAGTTTTTCAAATTGCATAAGTAGAATTGTGGGCTTTGATACATCTCTCACTTGGCCATGTTGGAGTGGCCTAACCACTGGACACTATTAACAGGCACTACCATACATTCAACGGCAGCTGCTAGAATGAATAGCTTAGGGCCACCGAGAATATAACCAATTCCTATAGGTAGTCGTGCAAAATTAAATCGATTTTGTGATGCCAAATGTCTTTCTCAGTTCTCCAACTGAATTCTTAGTTTCTAGAAGGCAAGGCTTGTGGTATGAGATGACCCTGGAGAGGAAGGAAGGGGTCAGCTCCTAGGACCTTGTGAAACCCAGTAAGCACTTTTGTCATTATCTGAAAAACAGTGGGAAACCGTTGAGGGGTTCTAGGTAGGGAGTTGACAGAATCGGACATGCTTTTTTTTTCACATTAAAAAAAAAACTTTTTGAACTAAAAATTCCACATACTCAAAGGTATAGAGAATTAGTATAAGAAACCAGCAGATAACCATCACTCCAGTTTTAACAGCTATTAATATTTACCACGCTTGATTCATCTATCCCTTTTTTCCTTCTCTCTCTCCTTTTCGTTTTCATTTTCTTTTTGTTGTTTAGTTTTTATTTCATAATCATAAACTAAACTTTGAAATCCAGTTAAACTTGGAGGGGGATAAGGAAAATATGGAACCGAAAGAACTGCAGTGAGAGTGTTACCGAACCCAGGTCCGGCTGCTCTCCGCTTGAAAGCCAATTGTCAAGAGACAAGTGTTGGTAGGAAAGGAAAGGTTGCTTTATTTCGGAGTCTGGCAACCAGGGGCGGGGGGGTGGGGGTGGACACCTGTCCAAAGGCCGACTGCCCCTCTGACAATCAGGGGACAAGAGCTTTTATAAACAGAGAGAGGGGGCTGCCTGCAGAAACAGCACAGTCAGCTCTGACAGTCATCTTGAAATTGGTCATCAGTGGTCTGACCAGCATCATCTCGATTGTTTTAGGTACAGTTAATCTTCATTTCCAGGATCGGTTTGTTTCCATTTCTTTGAGGCCAGTAAGAATTGTGGCAGCTTAGGTCATGGCCACAGCCTGCTCATCATGTAGGTAACTTCTTCCACCTGGTGGGGGTCTCAGTATCTATAAGGCAGCTCACAGGATACGGCTCAGAACATGATCTATAGCCCTTAAGGAGGAACTAAAGGTCCTTGACTATGTTTAATGACTAAACTATTATTATTTGGTCTCCTTTGACTGTTTTCCTTTGTTTCTGCATTTTCTCACTTCTCTGATGAAACTTATTCTTTGGCTAAAGTTTTTCACAGACAAAAGGCAGGCTGAGGACATGGAGGGGGGGGCGGCAAGGAAAATAGGGTCCTGCTCCTTTTCAAGAGCAAAAGATTATAGGATATTTTGAGCAGATGGGGGTGAAGGGGTGCTCTCCTGAGCTACAGAAGGAATGGGCTGGTGGTTAAGATAAAACACCAGTCAAATATATTTTAGATTTGTCCACAGTCAGCAATGGTGATCTTCTTGCTGGTCTTGCAATTTCTAGACCCAAAGCACTCCATGGCTTCCACAATATTCATGTGCTCCTTCACCTTGCCAAAGACCACATTTTTGCCATCCAACCACTCAGTCTTGGCAGTGCAGATGAAAAACTGGGAACCGTTTGTGTTGGGGCCAGCATTTGCCATGGACAAGATGCCAGGACTTGTAGGCTTCAGGAGGAAATTCTCATCATCAAATTTCTCCCCATAGATGGACTTGCCACCAGTGCCATTATGGCATCTGAAGTCACCACCCTGGCACATCAATCCCAGAATTATTCTGTGAAAACAGGAAACTTTATAACCAAATCCTTTCTCCTCAGTGCTCAGAGCACGGAAGTTCTCTTCTGTCTTTGGAAATTTGTGTGCAAACAGCGCCAAGGAGATGTGGCCCAAGGGCTTGCCATCGATGGCGATGTTGAAGAACACGGTGGGGTTGACCATGACTGGGCGGCGCAGGAGGCTCAGGGGCAGCAGTGTCTGCAAGGTGCCTCTCTCTCTCTGTCTTTTTAAAATTGAAATCTTTAAAAATAAATCCCATACGTTATGACATTTTACCTCTGAAAACTTCAGTGTGCATATCTAATAAATAAGAACAATTTCTCGGGACCTCCCTGGTGGCACAGTGGTTAAGACTCCGCCTGCCAATGCAGGGAACATGGGTTCAAGCCCTGGTCCGGGAAGATCCCACATGCCACGGAGCAACTAAGCCCGTGTGCCACAACTACTCAAGCAAGCCCACGCGCCTAGAGCCCGAGCCCGCAACAAGAGAAGCCACCGCAATGAGAAGCCCGCGCACCGCAACAAAGAGTAGCCCCCGCTCGCCGCAACTAGAGAAAGGCCACGCGCAGCAACGAAGACCCAACGCAGCCAAAAATAAATAAATAAATGAAAGGAAACTGTCAAACTGTTCGCCAAAGTCATACACCTCCATCATTTGTATATAGCAATTTTTCAAAAAAAATCACCACAATTTCTCATGTAACCACAATACCATTATCACATCTAATAAAATTAACAATAATTCCTTAACATCATCTAATACCTACTCTATATTCCCCAATAGTCTAAAAAGATGCCTTTTGTTACTGTTGGTTTTTTGGAATTAGGATCTAAATAAGGTCCACACATTGTGTTCATTAGGCCTTTTATTATTTTTTAAAATTTATTTATTTTATTTATTTATTTTGGCTGTGTTGGGTCTTCGTTGCTGCGCGTGGGCTTTTTCTCTGGTTGCCGCGAGCGGCGGCTACTCTTTGTCGCGGTGCGCGGGCTTCTCATTGCGGTGGCTCCTCTTGTTGCGGAGCACGGGCTCTAGGTACGCGGACTTCAGTGGTTGTGGCACGTGGGCTTCAGTAGTTGTGGCGCACGGGCTTAGTTGCTCCACGGCATGTGGGATCTTCCCGGACCAGGGCTCGAACCCGTGTCCCCTGCGCTGGCAGGTGGATTCTTAACCACTGCGCCACCAGGAAAGCCCTATTAGGCCTTTTAAATCTCTTTTACTTTACAACAGTCTTCACTCCCTCTTTTTGTTTCATGCCTTGACTTTTGGAGGAAACCAGGTGAGTTGTCTCATGGAATATTTAACCCTCTGAATTAGTCTGGTTACTTCCTTATTATGTGTTTAATTTGTTCCTCTATCCCTCATATGTCCTCTAAAGTAGAAGTTAGATCTAAAGGCTCGATTGGATTAAGGCTCAATGGTTTGGAGAACACAGCATTTCATAGGCAATTCTATGTACTTCATCTTGATCACATCAAGAGGCATAAAATGTCGGTCATCCCCCTTTTAGACTGAACACTGGGTTCAGGTGATGACAGTCTGATCCATCCATTGTAAAGATGCTCGTCCTTTACAAACAGTGAGTGATCAATGACGTGATACTTTGGCCTCCTGATATCGTCTAGTTCCACGGCCGCCTTTCCTTTAATGGCTTTATCATCCCTTGATGATTATTATCTGTATCAGTTATTTCATTAGGCGTGTCAAAAGTGGTGATTTTATAATTCTGTCGTTCCTCTTCTGCTTATTAGCTGTAATTCTTCTGTGGGGAACCTTTTTCCATCAATTAGGACTATTTGGCAATCCTAAAACAGGATCGTTATTCTTAATAAAGACTAATCCTATCCCCTTCGTTACCAGTTTTCAAAGCAAGGTGTTGATGACCAAGCTACTTCCAATGGCAACTAGTAAGTCTATTTGTTTGTTTTGGCTTTCTCTTTCTTTTCATATTATCAATTCGAACTCATGGATTTTTATACACTCAATGTGTTTTAATCCATTCTATCATTATTTTTTATGCCCAAATTGTCTCATTTTAGGCCAATGGGGGCCACTCAAGGTGGTTCCTGTTTCCTTTTTTTCTTCCTGTTTCCTTCTGACAGACTTCTTAGTCTTTGATAGCTTCCTTGCTACCTGGCAGGAGAAGGGTTATCTCATGCATTTCATGCCGCTGACCTGGGATCAGCCATTTCTCCATGGAGCCCTGGTTCCTTTTAATGGAGAGTGACATTTAAAGACCAGAGTCTGAGTGGTACGAGTAGATTTGTTTTTGAGTAGATCACTTAGACTACATTGAGAAGAACAGGAATCTAGGAGGACAGAGTGGATATAGGGGCACCAGCTAGGAAGCTATTGCAGTAGCCAAGGTCAGATGGCTTGGATGAGGGAGGTAGTGCTGGAGATAGGGTGAAGTGGGTGGACTTAAAAACTATTAAGGAGGTGCAATTGACAAGGCTTAGTGAAGGATTGGAAATGATGGATGACAGAGAGGGAGACACCAAGGTTGACTCGTAGCTTTCTGGTCGATTGATTTCTGGGAATCAATTGATAGAATTGATACTCAGAGCGCTGGTAGGATCAATTGATTCTTTCAATTCCAACTGAAAAAATAAAAATGGTAGATTGATATTTTCACGGAGAAAAAAGAATGTTGGAGAAGACCCGGTATGTGTGGGAAGATCATAAATTCAGTTTAAGGCCTGATGAGTTTGAAGAGCCTTTGAGTCATGCAAGAGATGTCAAGTAGAAGGTGAATACAGATGTCTGGCACTCACAAGAGAGGCCTGGAATGAGCATAAAAATGTGTGTGCAAGTCATCTATGCATAAGTGGTAATCTTTTTTTCTTAAACTCTGGTTCTTTATATATTACGGAAATTAATTATGTGACTGTAATTTATGTTACAAATATTTTCTACTAGTCTACAGTCTGTCTTTAAACCTTTAGTGTCTTTTAAAATGGGACAGAAGGTTTAATTATTACTTAGTCAAAATTATGAATATTTCCCTTGATGGTTTGTGAACTTTTTTCTTCTTCAGGATGAGCAAATCTGCATCAGGTTTACAAACATGTTCCTATATATATACTTCTAATATTTTCAGAGATTTTTTTTTTTTTTTACAGTTACACCCTCAATCCATCTGGAATTCCTTTTTGTTTATCATGTGGAGTAGGAGTCTTTTTTTCCCCCAATGGATAGCTAATCATTCCAACACTTCTGACCAGGCTGTCCTTTGAAATAACACCTTTATCATATGCTAACTTTTCACATATATGAGTCTATTTCCAAACTCCTTATTCTGTTTCATTGATTTAGTTTCTTCATCAGTACCTTGTTGTAGAGAACATTTTGAAATCTGATGAAGTGTTATCGCTAGTTGGGTATTATTAAATTCTAGTTCTGAGATTTAACCCTCTTCTTTTGTTAAAGAATCTGCAAGGTCCATTCTCTGCTTGCATTTGTCATTACAAAATCTCATTGTACACATTATAGTTCCCAGGTTTACTGGAAATTTTCCTTTATATTTTAGGTTGAGAAAGGATTATAATCTTAGCATCAGTCTTTCTTAAATCACACCACGCTGGTGTATCCTGGGATACTTTCTGTCAGCCAACCCTCTCCATGGGGTCTAGATTCTGGTGAATTTCTAAGAGTATTCATTTCTTTTTGATCTTGGGTCTACGTTTAGGAGTCTTTCTATGTTAATTTTGATTGCTCTCTAGCCATCCATTAAGTACCTCCTTTAGACTAGGAAACTGAGTTATGTCAGCCTTTTGGTATTTAATTGAATGTCATCAAATGTTAGCTTTGCTTTTATTCTGACAGGTGGGCAAACTCTTACCATTATTAGAATTTAAGCAGCAAAAGAACACAGAGGAGAATGTCTAACTTTTCAGCAACTTTTAGGTTGCTTTTAGAAAAATGTTTTTCACTGCCCCCAGACCATCACTCATTTGTGTGAGTGAAAGTTTTGTGTGAAGCTAACTTTGTAGCTAGGAAGGGAGGGTGGCTTGACTGCTGTGGCTTGTCTAATGCATTTTTTTTTAACTAGAAAAATGAAATATAACATCTTTTAACTTGAAAAGAAAAAGAGCATGACCTTAATCTGATAAAGATGTCACTAGTAAACGTTTTCACTGTTCATCAAAATCCTTATCATTTAAACTATTATAAGGATTTTTTTAATGTGAAAAAACACAACACAAATTAGTTATACAAATAGCCTTTGTCAGAAGGCCTTCCAGCCTGGAGTCTGCCACATGTACAGAATTTTGAAACCGATTAGACTTCAGTCCTTTTACAAAAGGAGCTTAAAAAAAAAAACCCACTCATCTACATACTGATGAGACAGGTCATTTGCATCTTCACTGAGTGTCTCATAAATCCCCAAACTCACCTTGACCACCCTTACAAAACTCCATGATATATTTGTACATTTTCCCCCTCAGTCCTTTATAGGGGCTATAGCGACTTCTTTGTGTCTTGCCCGAAATTTTCTCGCCTGAAAACTCCAATTCATCTATCGAGATCCAGTTCAAATGTCACCTCCTCTGAGAAGCCTACTTTTATTTTCCCGGGCAGAATTAGTCACTTTTCTCATAGTAGACCTTCCTTACTTCTGTAGGTATCAGTTTACTTGTTTACTCAGAGTTCCTCAGCACCGAACAATATTCCACGGTCGTTGTGCTCAATAAATGGAATGAATGAAGGAATAGTAAAAGCTGAGGCTTTCTTATCTTTCTCTTCTTGACATTCCAGTCCTTATTCTTTTCCTTAATATGCTCTCAGAATTTTTTCAATAATAATAATAATGTCTTGTTTTTTATAGTGTTTTATATTTTCTCAGGTAGTTTCATCCTTTTCTTTTCAGTCTTTCAACTGTCTTTTGATGGGTAGGTGGATCCCCCCCACCTCATTTTTATCGATGAGGAAACCGAGACCCAGAAATGCCAAGTGCCGTATGACTGCCCAGTTAGTAAGAGAATCAGAAATGGATCCTGGGTTTTCTGACAGCTAGTCTAATGTTTTTTTCCATGATATGACACTTTTTCTACAATATCTTCTATTCTCCAGAGATTTAGTTGAGTTAAACTACAAAAACATGCAAGGCAAATAGCATTTTAATGTGAAACTTTGAAAACTTTCCTTTAAATAGGGAAAAAGACAAAAATGATCATTCTTACCATTTCTAATTCATCATTCTTGAATGTCTTAAATATTGCACAATTTAAAATTTATTAAAAGAATAGTTTAAAAAGCAGACTCTACTCTTAAATCTCTAACTTTGTATTTTCTTTAATTCCTGCTCTGAGCAATAGTATTTGTTTTAATCTGAAAAAGAACCCACAAATCTTGATTTTTTTTTGTTTTTACCGGTACTCTACATACAAAAATTACACTGGCATGCTTCATACATTTTTGGATGAACTATGTCTCTTTATAACATCCACATGAAAAGTTTTCTGAATTACATAAAGAGAGAAAGCAGTACCAAAATATGTTCTTGATTAATAGCCATTTCTTGAACTGGTGCAAGCAAATGCATGAATGTTCCAAAATTATTCATCTATTGATTTGGAACTTGGCATATATTGCTCCACATAATTGGTGTTCCCAGAATTTCTTCCTTTGTTCCTCTTTTCTTCTTCAAATATGTGTTCTCCTTGGATGATCCCAGCTCTTCCTACGGCTTCACCTTCTAGGTGCCAGCTTACAACTGCCAACATTTTAACTCCATCTGTGATCAAAGCTCTTCACTAAGAATTCTCTCAAGCTACTTGATACTTCTTCCTTGACATCTCAGTCAAACTGAACATGGACTTATTATTCTCTCCACTTCTGGCATTTTGTCTCCTCCCTCCCACCCCCTCCACAAATCCTGTAGGACCCTCTTCTCTATTCCCAGGGCCACTTCCCTGTCTCTGGCCTAGTCTGTCCCAAGAGTGTCTTATCTGATCCTTTGGTCTCCTGCCTTTCCCTGCTCTACCCGCTTCTTCACAATGCTGTTAAATTTTCCCTCCCAAAACCAAATCTGACAGTACAATTTCTTTGCTTAAAATTCTTCCCTGAAGAAGAGATAAATCTCCCATGCAGAAGAATTGCAAATAATTTATATAGATACTCCACCCTCAGGAAGGTGGAGCTTGATACACACACACACACACACACACACACACACACACACACACACACAGCCCTCTTGAGAGCAGGCTGCACTAAATTACTTCTCTCCAAAGAGTATAGTATGGAAATTGTGGGGGATCAGGGGTGAGAGGAATAACTTTATAGTGGAGAAACCTGGCAAACACTATTCAGCCAGGTGATCAAGGTCAACAACACCAGTGATAAGCCATGTTGATAGTATGTTTCCTTAATATAATGTGATAATAATGACATTTTACCTCTGTGGTCTTCTTGACAGAAATGCGTAACCCTATCTAATCATGAGAAAAGCACAAGACAAATTCCAGTGGAGGGACATTCTGCAAAATACCTGACCAGTCCTCCTCAAAACTGTCAAGGTCATCAAAACCACAAAAAGTTTGAGAAACTGTCATAGAGAAGACAAGCCTAAGGAGACATGATGACTAAATGTGATATGGCATCCTGGATGGGATTTTGGAACAGAAAAAAGACATTAAGTAAAAACTAAGGAAATCTGAATAAACCATGTTGTAGTTTATAATAATAATGCATCAGTATTGGTTCATTAGTTGTGACAAATGTACCTTACCAATGTAAGTTGTTAACAATAGGGAAAACTGGGTATGCGGTATATGAGAACTTTCTATACTATCTTCACAACTTTTATGGAGATCTGAAACTATACTAAAATTAAAAATGTATTTAAATTTTTTAAAAAAGAAAAAAAAACAAACGCTCTCCTGGCTACCTGTTACCTATAGGATTAATCCAAATCCAATATCATTAACATTAGAAAACCCTACACAATCTGGCTCCATCTACCACTTCAGACAAATTTTCTGCCACTTCCTACATATCCAGTGCTTCACTCTCAATTAACTTTCCACTGTTCTCCAAATGTACCAGGTTTCAGCATATTTTGTTGGGTCAATGGTTAGGTCTGCATACAAAGTCCTATTTAACCTAAATACACATGACGTGTTGGTTGCACTCATTCTAAAAGACATTAGGTATTCTAAGCTTCTTAAAAAAGCAAAGTAAGCTGCCTTCTCCAGTACCTTGCCCATCACCCAGACAACCTCCTACACAATGTCTTCTGCCTCTACCACTATAGGACATTGGTCTTTCAAAGAATTCCAATAAGATTAGGGCAAAATATTAATAAAGAGAAAAAAACAGTTTTGATCTCGATTTTGTAAGTTTTGCAGTATAATTTCAATTTTGTAAAAACACACGAGGCAAAAAAAGGGTATTTATGCCCAGGAAAAGAGAAAAAGAACAGGAAGGAAACCCATTAAAAAATAAACTATTTGTATTCCCAAGTGGTGGATTATAGACAATGTTTCTTGCTTTTTTTGTGCTTTCTCTTTTAAAATTATGAAATATAATATACATACAAAATGTATGACAAACACATGTATTTTTTTAACATCTTTTTTTTAACATCTTTATTGGAGTATAACTGTTTTACAATGGTGTGTTAGTTTCTGCTTTATAACAAAGTGAATCAGTTATACATATACCCATGTTCCCATATCTCTTCCCTCTTGCATCTCCCTCCCTCCCGCCCTCCCTATCCCACCCTTCTAGGTGGTCACAAAGCACTGAGCTGATCTCCCTGTGCCATGTAGCTGCTTCCCACACATGTATTTTAAAGCCAAAACCAAATACAGGGTAACTGTCACCCATGTCAATAAAACAGAACCTGACGCACCGTTCTCCACATGCAACCTACTTGACCATGACCCTCATCCTCCCCAGAAGTAACTCCTAACTCCTGATAATCATGTCCTTGTTTTTCAAGTTTCTTTGTTTTGTTTTACCCCTAGGTATGCATCCTGGATTGAGTATTGTCTGAATGGAATCATACCATTTGGGTTGTCTTTCTCTCTCTCTTCTTCTTTTATTTTAAAAAAATATTTATTTATTTATTTGGCTGTGCCGGGTTTTAGTTGTGGCATGTGGGATCTTTAGTGGCGGCATGCGAACTCTTAGTTGCGGCATGTGTGATCTAGTTCCCTGACCAGGAATCGAACCCGGGCCCCCTGCATTGAGAGTGCAGAGTCTTAGCCACTGGACCACCAGCGAAGTCCCACTTCTTTTTTTTAACATTATGTTTTTGAGGCTTCATCCACATCACAGTGTGTAGCTGTGTATTTTCATTGCTATTGAGTATTTATTCCATTGAATGATTATACCACAATATATATTCCTATTTTACTATAGATGGACTTGGGTTTTCATTTTGGGGGCTATTACAAATCATGTTGCCATGAACATTCTTAAAAGTTTATTTGTTTATGATGTGCATGCACAAGTTCTTCTGGGGTATATACATAGAAGTAGAACTACTGGGCCACAGGCTATGTTTATCTTCCACTTTATTAGATAATGCCAAACTGTTCTCTAACGCATTTGTACTAATTTATACTCCCACCAGTGGGTGTATGAGAGTTCCTATGCTCCACTTTATTCTCAAAAGCTGATAATGTCAGTCTTTTTATTAAAACACCTTTTTATTGATGTACAATTGGCATTCTTTTAAAAGACTGCAAATTAACATTTTTGCCACCCTGGTGGGTTTGTAGTGGTATCCCACTGTGGCTTTAATTTACATTTCCCTGCTTGCCAATGAGGTCAATGGAGTTTTGTCAGGCTTTGATTGGCGGCCAAAGATTCCTACTTGTGATTTCAAGCTTATTCTGTTTCTTGTCTAACTTCCCTTATTCCCACATCTAAGTCTAGACGAATACCAGTGTCTCAGTTACTAATTTGTTGACTCTTGGCTCCAAACCCAATCTTCTTTTTCCTACTTTGTACAATAGTACCGGAGCTGGTCTCTGCAAACCCTATTTTCTCCTTTGGCAGCTGGCTCCATGTTAGGCTCTGCCAATAGGGGGCAGCAGAGGACTTTGCTGCTTCCGGTTTGCTTATTTGTTTCTTCTCACTGCTGTGATTGGCTCGACTGGCTCGAAGAGCAAGTGGTCCCTGTGGCGTTCTTTCGGCAGGGGGCTGCTCTTACAGTTCTGCCTAGCCGCCTCCAGTGGGTTTCTTCCTCCCTCTGGCTGGCGGTGGATGATGTGTTCCTGCAGCAGTCGCACTATCACCTAGAGGTCTGAATCTCAGCTCTGGGGGAGCGGGAGTGGAGGGGGGTGGATCTCCTCGAATTTTCTAAGTTCCTTCTTTGTTTACTTTTCCCTCAGCCCTGGAAGTGGCAGCCTCTTTCCGCAGTGTTATTTCTTTCTTTCTTTTTTTTAAAAAAAAAATTAATTAATTAATTTATTTATTTTTGGCTGCGTTGGGTCTTCGTTGCTGTGCGCGGGCTTTCTCTAATTGCGGCGAGCGGGGGCTACTCTTTGTTGCAGTGCGCGAGCTTCGCATTGCGGTGGCTTCTCTTGTTGTGGAGCACGGGCTCTAGGTGCGCAGTCTTCAGCAGTTGTGGCTCACAGGCTCTAGAGCTCAGGCCCAGTAGTTCTGGTGCACGGGCTTAGTTGTTCTGCAGCATGTAGGATCTTCCCGGGCCAGGGCTCGAACCTGTGTCCCCTGCATTGGCAGGCAGACTCTTAACCCCTGCGCCACCAGGGAACCCCCGCAGTGTTATTTCTGTTACACTTTTCAGTTCTCTATATTTCAGTAGTTAACCACCCTTTGCCAAGTTAACAATTCTTTATATTCAGTTTTCTCTGTTCAAATCGCTGGTGTGGTTTCCGTTTCCTGACTGGACCCTGATTCTGATTTTGATCCCACCTTTCTCTATATCCCATCTAGTAGCTGCAGGTTAGGGGCAGTTCCCCAATTCTTGCATGGACCCCAGGCTAATGAAAAGATATCATACTGTAAAAGTTACTAGAACCAAAAACGAGGGGCCGAGGCCAAGGTAGAATTTAATGATAAGGTGTGGAGCCCCTAGTAGGGGACTGAGATGTTAAGCAAGTTTCCAGAACGGGACCTAGGGTGCAGTGACAAAGTCAGAACCAAATAATGCGAAAAGGCAGCTGAATGCCTATGTCCAGCCTTGCAGGTGGCTGGAGACTGTTAAATGCTTCCTGCCTTAGGTCACATTCATCCTGGGATCTGGATCAGTGTTGATTTTATATGTGTGTCCAAGATTTGACACATTACTTTCTCCCTTGTAATTATTTCTGCTGTATGTATGTCATCTCCTCCACTGGTCTGCATGTTCCTGAGGCAGGGCTTCTTTGGTTCACCTTATTATATCTGCCATTGTACCTAATTCAGTGCATTGAATATAGTGAAAGTATATTTGTAAATATTTGTTGAGTGAAGAAAGGAATAGGCCTGGTCTCGAGTGAAGAAATATGGACTGGGGTGTGGTTGTTGGGGACGGGGAAGGAGCTGTGCATTCAAAAAGCATAGACCGGGGCTTCCCTGCTGGCGCAGTGGTTGCGCGTCCGCCTGCCGATGCAGGGGAACCGGGTTCGCGCCCCGGTCTGGGAGGATCCCGCATGCCGCAGAGCGGCTGGGCCCGTGAGCCATGGCCGCTGGGCCTGCGCGTCCGGAGCCTGTGCTCCGCAACGGGAGAGGCCACAACAGAGGGAGGCCCGCATACCACAAAAAAAAAAAAAAAAAAAAAAAAAAAAGCATAGACCCGCACAGGCAATGAGATGCGATGAGAAGCCGGGACCAGTGAAGTGTGAGAGAGATGCTAGGCTGGAGAAGGGTAAGCTGGGTTGAGGGGATGGAAACCCTATCTGTCAAAGTTGGGAGAGGAAAGTTGTGGGAGGTCCCCTGGGTAGCTATCTGTATGAAGGAGATTATATATGTAGAGGATTTATATGTATATATATATATAGAGAGAGAGAGAGAGACAGACAGACAGACAGACAGAGAGAGGTCAGAGCGTGGCTGAAAGCGGAAACTTACTAAATATGTAAATTAGGAGATAACTATATGCACAGCACAGTGGTTATTTACCTTACAGAAAGATTTGTTATAGGGTTGCTCATAAAAACAAAAATAGCAACAAAAGACAAGGTCCAGTAAGACATTTGGAATTTGATTCCATTCCACTGGCAAAAAAAAATGTTGTGTACAGTTTTTCAGAAGTACATGCACAGGTTCAAGTGAGTGTGTGTTTTCTTATTTTTCTATTTTCTTTAATTATGAAATATTTTATATGTGACATGTTTTTAATGGACCTTAGATACACAAATTTGGATTAATTTTAATCCTTGGTTCAGGACTACTCTCATCATTATTCCATTCATGACACTTTCTAACCACTATGTCTATCTGTCTATCTATCCGTCCATCTATCTAATAAAATTTACAATTAAGTAAGCAGCAGTGAACCTACCATCTAATATGAAAGCTAGGACTTGTACAACAACGTACATCCAGCTATGTGGTCTTCAGCTATTTCATCACTCGGCTTCTCCTGAGCTGAGCTAAGCATCTGAATCCTTTGTTAGTCATTCTCTTGCTTTCCTTTTTTTAAAAAATTTTTATTGGACTATAGTTGATTTACAGTGTTGTGTTAGTTTCAGGTGTACAGCAAAATGAATCAGTTATACATATACGTGTATTCACTCTTTTTTTTTTTTTAGATTCTTTTCCCATATAGGCCATTAAGGAGTATTGAGTAGCGTTCCCTGTGCTATACTGCAGGTTCTTATTACTTATGTATTTAATATATGGTAGTGTGTATATGTCAGTTTATCCCTGCCTCCCCTTACCCCCTGGTAACCATAAGTTTGTTTTATACATCCATGACTCTACTTCTGTTTTGTAAATAAGTTCATTTTTACCCTTTTTAAAAAATTCCACATATAAGCGATTATCATATATTTGTCTTTCTGTGTCTGACTTACTTCACTCAGTATGATAATCTCTAGGTCCATCCATGTTGCTGCAAATGGCATTATTTTGTTCTTTTTTTATGGCTGAGTGATAATCCTTGGTATATATATGTTCCACATCTTCTTTATCCATTCGTCTGTCAATGGACATTTAGGTTGTTTCCATGTCCTGGCTACTGTAATTACTGCTACAGTGAACACTGGGGTGCATGCATTTTTTCGGATTATGGTTTTCTCAGGGTATATGCCCAGTAGTGGGATTGTTGGGTCATATGGTAGTTCTATTTTTAGTGTTTTAAGGAACCTCCATACTGTTCTCCATAGTGGCTGTACCAATTTACATTCCCACCAACAGTGTAGGAGGGTTCCCTTTTCTCCACACCCTCTCCACCATTGATTTATTTTTTTAAATAATTTTACTTATTTATTTGTTTATTTATTTATGGCTGCGTTGGGTCTTCGTTGCTGCGTGCGGGCTTTCTCTAGTTGCGGTGAGTGGGGGCTAGTTTTCGTTGTGGTGCACAGGCTTCTCACTGCAGTGGCTTCTCGTGTTGTGGAGCACGGGCTGTAGGCGCGCGGGCTTCAGTAGTTGTGGCGCACAGGCTTAGTTGCTCCGCGGCATGTGGGCACTTCCCGGACCAGGGCTTGAACCCATGACCCCTGCATTGGCAGGCGGATTCTTAACCACTGCACCACCAGGAAAGTCCCCAGCATTTATTGTTTGTAGGTTTTTTGATGATGGCCATTCTGACCAGTGTGAGGTGATACCTCATTGTGGTTTTGATTTGCATTTCTCTAATAATTAGTGATGTTGAGCATCTTTTCATGTGCTTTTTGGCCATCTGTATATCTTCGTTGGAGAAATGTCTATTTAGATCTTCCTCTTGCTTTCCTTGATCTCATCTATATTCAGACCTAAAAGTCCATTTTTAATTTTAGTTGTTTTTAACTTTTAAAAAGGGTATGAAGTTGTATGAAATATTTGCACTTACTCTTTTCACTTAATATTATGTTGCTAAGATTTGTCCTTGTTGGTATGTGTTACTATAGCTTACTCATTTTGACTGGCTATAATAGTCTATTGTATGAATATATTACAGTTGATCAATCCAGTCTTCTATTGATGCATATTTGAGTTGTTTTCAGATTTTTGCTATTGTGAACAATGCTACTATGATCATATACGTCTCCAAGTATACATGTGTAAGAGTTTCTCTGGGATAAATTTAGGAATAGAATTACTGTATCATAGAGCATGTGACTGTTCAACTTCATGATATAAGGTGAAACTATTTTCTAAAATGATTATATCAATATACACACCTAACAGCAACAATTCTTTTGAACTACATCGTCTTCAACACTTGATATTGTTAGACTTTAAAATTTTTGCCAATTAATAGGTGGAAAATAGTATCTTATTTTGGTCTTGATTTGAATTTCCCTGATCATTAATGATATATAACAGCTTTTTACATGCTAATTGGTCATATGTGTTTTGTCTTCTGTGAAATGTATGTTCTTGCCTGTCTTAGTCCTTTTGGGCTGCTATAACAGGTACCATGCACTGGGTGGCTTATAAACAACAGAAATTTATTTCTCACAGTTCTGGAGGCTAGGAAGTCCAAGATCAAACCACTGGCCAATTTGGTGTCTGGTGAGAACCCACTTCCACATTCATACATGATCATCTTCTTGTTGTGTCCTCGCATGGGAGCCCTCTGGGGTATCTTTTATAAAGGCACTAACCTCATTTATGAGGGCTCCACCCTCATGACCTAATCATCTCCTAAAAGCTCCACCTCCCAATACCGTCACACTGAGGGTTAGGATTTCAACATATGGATTTTGGGGCGGACACAAACATTCAGTCCATAACAATGCCTTTTTCCCATTTTTCTATTTGATTGCTTGTGCTTTTCTTATTTATTTGTAGGAGTTCTTTATATATTCTAGTTGTGTGGATTGAAAATATCTTCTCCTAGTTTGTAATTTGGAAGGAGGACTATATCTGGGTTTGATGGTCTATTCTAGGACCATATAGTTGTCCTAATTACTATAGCTTCATAATTAGTTCTGAGATCTGGGAGACCAGGTCTGTTCTACTGTAGAAGTATTCTGGCTATTTTTGGTCCTTTCCCTTTAAAGCTATAAAGCTGTCGTTCTCTTCTGGAAGTGATTTTATCACCCCCACCCCCACCCCTGCCACCGCATTGGCAATGTCTGTAGTCATTTTTGATTGTCACAACTTGCAATGGGGTAGGGGGTAGGTTTCTACTAGTATATAGTAAGTAGAGGCCGGGGATACTACAAAACATCCTACAATGCACACAGGACAACTTCCCAGGACAAGTTATTCAGCCCCAAATGTCAACACTGTCAAGGGTGAGAAACCTTGATAGAAAGTTTATAATCAGCTTATCGGAATTCTTGAAAAAAACCCATTGGAATTTTGATTGGAATTGCAGTGAATCTACAGATTAATCTGGGGAAAACTGATTGACTATATGAATCATTTCTAATGTTGTTGTTGTTTTAAGAACCAAGTGTCAGCTTTGCTAGTCTCTATTCTTTGTTTTTCATTTCATTGATATTCTCACTTGTTTTTATTTTTTCTTTCCTTCTACTTTCCTTGGGTTTATTCTTTCTTTTTTTAACTTCTTAAGTTGGACAGTTAACTAATTAATTTTAAGTCTTTCTTATTTTCTACTCTAGGCATCTAGGGCTATAAAAGTTAAGTTATAAAGCATAATAATAAAATTAATATCTTAGAACCAACAACCTTTTGTTTTCTGATTCTGGACACTTCCCTTTCATGTTTTCCTTATTAATAGCATGATCTGACACTTCTCTTTTTGTTACCCACTCATCTCTTTAGGACTGTTATTTCTTCATGGGTGGGTAGTCTTTTGTCTGGGGCTTTCTTATCTGCTGCTGTTGCTATTAAACTACTGTGGCTTTGTTTTATCTGGGTCTCATTATCGGTTAATTTGAGTCAACAAGTGTATATTTTGTGGTAGGAGTTATAGGCTCCAAAAATTAGAAAATCTCATTTTTATCCTCGAGCTAATCATTTTATTTAGAAAGCCAAGACGTAAAAAAATAGATAAAACATAACAAAACCAAAAAAGTACCGTATAGAATTCTGATTATATAACATAGAAATTGGCAAAGTAGCCAAAACTTTATATCAGTGCTTCCTGTTTTAGCTCATGGAATACAGAATAAGCTCTTTAGCTGTGTTTCTAAACTGCATAGACTGTTAAATTTACTTTTTAAAAATTAATTAACTGATTAGTTTTTTTTTGGCTGCGTTGGGTCTTCGTTGCTTCACGTGGTCTTTCTCTAGGTGTGGCTAGCAGGGGCTTCTCATTACGGTAGCTTCTCTTTTTGCGGAGCATGGGCTCTAGAGCGCATGGGCTTGAGTAGTTGTGGCGCACGGGCTTAGTTGCTCCGCGGTATGTGGGATCTTTCCAGACCAGGGCTCGAACCCGTGTCACCTATATTGGCAGGTGGATTCTTAACCACTGTGCCACCAGGGAAGTCCCTAGATTTACTTTTTTTTTTTTTTTTTTTTTTTTTTTTTTGTGGATGCGGGCCTCCCTCTGCTGTGGCCCCTCCCGTTGTGGAGCACGGGCTCCGGACGCGCAGGCTCAGCGGCCACGGCTCACGGGCCCAGCCGCTCCGCTGCACGTGGGATCTTCCCGGACCG
>NC_041234.1:2695361-2734687 GCF_002837175.3 Physeter macrocephalus | reverse complement strand
GACGCGCAGGCCCAGCGGCCATGGCTCATGGGCCCAGCCGCTCCGCGGCATGTGGGATCTTCCCAGACCGGGGCGCGAACCCGGTTCCCCTGCATCGGCAGGCGGACGCGCAACCACTGCACCACCAGGGAAGCCCCCTAGATTTACTTTTAATGTCATTTCATTTTTCATCTATTTAAAAATCTAATACCCAATTTTAAGACCGGAAGTAGTTTTGTGATCTAATAATTTATAGCAGTGGTTCTTAACCTGGGCTGCCCATCAGAATCCTGGGGAGTTCTGAAAAAATATCAGTGCCCAATTCCAGAGTAATAAGAATTACTTAGAGTGCTTATTAAACATACAGATTCCCAAGGACCTGTTCTGAAGAGTCAAATTTAGTAGATCTAGAGCAAGGCCCTGGACCCTGAATGATTCATGAGTGCACTAGGTGATTCTCATGACCAAGCCAGGTCTGGGAAACACGGATTTGGATCAATGCTCCTCAAACTATGTACACAAATCGCCTGGGCGACTTGTTGAAGATTCTTGGGACTTCCCTGGTGGTCCAGTGGTTAAGACTCTGCACTCCCAGGACTTCCCTGGTGGAGCAGTGGTTAAGAATCTGCTTGCCAATGCAGGGGACAGGGGTTCGATCCCTGGTACAGGAAGATCCCACATGCCGCGGAGCAACTAAGCCAGTGCGCCACAACTACCGAGCCTGAGCTGTAGAGCCCTCGAGCCACAACTACTGAAGCCCGCGTGCCTGGAGCCTGTGCTCGGCAACAAGAGAAGCCACCACAATGAGAAGCCCGCACACCGCAACGAAGAGTAGCCCCCACTCACCACAACTAGAGAAAGCCGGCGCTCAGCAGAGAAGACCCAAAGCAACCAAAAATAAATAAATAAATAAAATAAATTTTAAAAAATGGAGATTCTGATTCAGTGCATTTGGTGTGGGGCATGGATTCTGTCTTTTCAACAAGTTCTCAGAATTCCCTGGCTGTCCAGTGGTTAAGACTCCGCGCTTCCAATGCAGGGGGCGCTGGTTTGATCCCTGGTTGAGGAACTAAGATCCCACATGCTGCGCGGCGCAGCCAAAAAGTTGAAAAAAAGAAAAAAACAAACAAGCTCTCACATGCTGAAGCTGCTGGCCCACCTTTTGAGTAATAAGGATTTAGAACAACTCAGTTCAATAGAATTTTCTTTGAGATGGAAATGTTCTGCACTAGCCAATATGACATCCGCTAGCCACATGTAGTTATACAGCACTTGAAAGGAGGCTAGTGTGACTGAATTTTTAATTTTATTTCATTTTAATTAGTTTAATTCAAAATAGCTACGCGTGATTTGAAAAAGAATAGATACATGTCTATGTATAACTGAATCACTTTGCAGTACACCTGAAACTAACACAACATTGTTAATCGACTATGTTCCAATATAAAATAAAAATTTTTTTAAATAGCTACATGTGGCTAGTGACTACCATATTGGAAACCAGATTTAGAACAAACGTCCTTCAGGATAACTTGCAGAAAGAACTCTAGAATCATTTTAGGTTAGTAAGTTATGCTGGTGTGTCAAACCTTTGATTTAGAAATCAGCATTCTCATGTGGTAAAAACTGCGGGTGTATATTATTTTTGGAAGCCTCAGTAGAATCATGTTCTCTTTAAGTATGCTTTCTAGGAAATTATTATTTATCTCATCCTCTGCAATTTGGCTACTAAAGTTTGTTTCTCATTTACAAAGTTTTCCAAAGTCACTAACATTTGAGAAAGGGAATTAGGATAACTCATTTATTGAAATATTTGTTGTTGAAAAATATCCCCTTAAAATAATCCTGAATGTCCAATTCAGAAATAGTAAAACATATTTGGGACTGTTGGCAACTCTGTTTACCAAGGATTTAAAATACTTAAGGTTGTTCACACCAAAAAACATTTGCAGTCATTTCCTTAGAGAGACGGCCAAAAAGCTGGCCCATCCTGCACTGCCAAAACATTTTATGAAAGTTTTGAGCTTGCCTGTTATTTGTGGAAACTTGCTAGCAAATAGGTAGACGACAAGGACCTGATTGTTCATGATACTAAACCTTTAATGTGTTGTGTCGTGCTTTGGAAGTTCGTGGACTTAGGCTTGGTATTTTTTTTTCCCCTTTCCTAGCCGACACTATATAATAAAAAAGGTTTGCACACTGTGGGTTTACACAAAGCAACCCACAAAACCACAACTTTCCATCTTCTTTTCTCAAGCACCTAGGTTGAGGTCCCCAGCACTAGAGGGGAGAAGAGAGGCCATTGAGAGTGCTATGCTGTTAGAGGCTTGCAGGACCGTGGGCTTTAAACCATGTGGTTGACTGGCTCCCTCCCTCTAGATGCCTAGAGGCATGGTTTGGAAAGACAACTTGCTGGGAATGTGTGAAGGAGAGTTTGGTGGAAATTTCCAAAAGCTAGGAGCTAAAGAACTTCTTTAAGAAAAGGAGGAAAAGGAGGAAAATATTCTCTGAGTAAATTTCATGTTGGCTTGTCTGTTTTCACTGTGTCCTATATTCAAAGTTTACAGGATTTTGTATGAAGGGTTATTTTTATTCATTTACATAAACACAGGTAAGAGTCCATTTGCTTAACAAGTGAATAAATACCTATTGGTGCCTATAATTGGTGTGTTAACTTCACTGATAGCTCTTAACATTAAGATCGCTTCTTTATTTGTCTGCAGATTGTATGCGTCTAGCACATGACCTGCATTTAGTAGGCTCAGTAAATACTTCCTTCCTGAATGAGGACTGAATGTCCCCAGGGTATCGTGCAGATGGATTACAATGCCAGATACTGGCTTTAGACCAGCCCGAGAGGGGCTTATGGCCGGCTGGTGGGGTTGTTTTCCATTCACTTTAGAGTCTGGTGCACTTTCAATCAGTCCCAGTCCCAGAAAGGAGCAGAGCCAAATTTAACCCAGGTTCCCTGACTCCCCATGCTTTCCCTAATACCCTCATGATAGACCCTGTTCGGAAGTCATGTACCTTTGGAATAGAGATACTGCTGTAAAACCTGTCTAGAATGTTTGAATTGTGGTTATGTCTTTCGGAATTCAAGCCTTTGAAAAGCCCAAGTGTCCATAGTATTGCTTTTTATTCTTTCCATCAGTTTGCTCATTGATTCAACATTGCTGTTGCTATTGTTCTCCATTTTTAAAAATCCTTCGTAAATCTTGATGAGAGATTGTGTGGATTCCAAAGCATTCTTAACTTACCCTGTTATTTCAAAGAAATAAATTTAAATATTTTTAAAGGGTAAGCCTTTGTTTTTGAGTTTCTGTAATGTGTGTTTTGGGAAACCAGGATTTTTCTTTTTTAAAAAAAAATAAGTTTATTTGTTTATTTTTGACTGCGTTGGGTCTTCGTTGCTGCGCGCAGGCTTTCCCTAGTTGTGGGGGGCAGGGCTACTCTTCGTTGCTGTGCGTGGGCCTCTCATTGCGGTGGCTTCTCTTGTTGTGGAGCACGGGCTCTAGGCGTGTTGGCTTCAGTAGTTGTGGCGCGTGGGCTTAGCTGCTCCGCGGCATGTGGAATCTTCCCGGACCAGGGCTCGAACCTGTGTCGCCTGCATTGGCAGGCAGATTCTCAACCACTGCGCCACCAGGGAAGTACCCAGAAGTTTTCAACTATCAAATTGCAAGGGGAAAAAAAAATAGAGAGATGGAGAAGCGACCTATAGATGAAAAGGGACTCCGAAGTCTTACAATCCAAACTTGTCGATCTTACTTGCATCCTTTTTTTTTTTTCTAAAGCTGTGAAAAAAGTATGATACTTTATGGGATAGTTGGAAATTTGAACAGGGAGTGGATATTTGATGATATTAAGAAATTATTTCTAATTGCTTAGCTCATTGTGTTACTGTGGTAGACAGGATAATGCCGTTCTCCAAAGATGTCCACATCCTAATCCCTGGAGCCTGCGAATGTGTGGCATAAGGGACTTTGCAGATGTCGTTAAGTTAACGATCTTGTATGGGGAATTATTTTGGATTATCCGGTGTGCCCAGTGTAATCACAGGGTCCTTATGAAGGAAAGAGGCAGGGCAGGAGAGTCAGAGTCAGAGGAGATGTGACAATGGCAGCAAAGGTCAGAGTGAGAGAGATTTGAAGATGTTGTACTGCTGGCTTTGAAGATGGAGGAAGCAGCTGTAAACCGAAGAATGCAGGTGGTGTCTAGAAGCTGGAAAAGGCAAGGAAACTGATTTTCCTATAGGGCTTCCAAAAGGAACACAGCCCTGCTTACTCATTTTGGACTTCAGACCTCCGGAACTGTAAGATAACAAACTTCTGTTGTTTTAAGTTGCTAAGTTTGTGGTAATTTGTTATAGCTGCAGTAGAATACTGAGGCAGTTATGTTATACAAAGAGTCATCTTTTAGAGATATATAATGAAATGTTTACAAAATAAATACGGTGTCTAGAATTTGTTTCAAAATAATAGAGGATTGGGGAGATCGGAGAGGGGTGTGGATGAGGTAGGATTGGCCATAATCATTGGGGCTGAGTGATGGGTGCATAGGGTCCATTACGCTATTCTACTTTTGTGTATTTTAAAAATTAAACACATTCACACGCACAAGAAAAAAAGTAGTTAAGTCTAAGTGTTATGACCTAAAAGACTTCCAAAGACCTAGGCTGGTGTAATCCAAGCTGGACTTACCTAGGGATGGTAACATAGCTAGAGTAAAAGTATTATCAGGATGGAAGTGAAAGGGGCCATTCAAGCTGGTGCTGGGACAGGAGGCTGGCCCAGAAAAACAGGGGCTGGAAGGGAAAGAAAGGTGGGAGGCCCCAGGGAAGTGGAAGAGTTAAATCCCCAGATATCCATATGCACAAAGGAACAGAAATGCAATTAATTGAACCAGTCAAGGAACAAAGAACATTCCATGCTTCACAGGGCAAAAAATGATACATGCTATCTCTTAGGCTTCCAGTCACCTTGGCCTTTGAAGGTAGGCAGGTGACCACTTCTATTCACCACATTCCTAATGCTACTGAAATTTTATTTTATTTTATTTTTTTAACATCTTTATTGGAGTATAATTGCTTTACAATGGTGTGTTACTTTCTGCTTTACAACAAAGTGAATCAGTTATACATATACATATGTTCCCATATCTCTTCCCTCTTGCGTCTCCCTCCCTCCCACCCTTCCTATCCCACCCCTCTCGTGGTCACAAAGCACAGAGGTGATCTCCCTGTGCTATGCGGCAGCTTCCCACTAGCTATCTAATTTACATTTGGTAGTGCATATATGTCCCTGCCACTCTCTCACTTCGTCACAGCTTACCCTTCCCCCTCCCCATGTCCTCAAGTCCATGCTCTAGTAGGTCTGTGTTTTATTCCTGTCCTACCACTAATCTCTTCATGACATTTTTTTTTCTTAGATTCCATATATATGTGTTAGCATACGGTATTTGTTTTTCTCCTTCTGACTTACTTCACTCTGTATGACAGACTCCAGGTCTATCCACCTCATTACAAATAACTCAGTTTCATTTCTTTTTATGGCTGAGTAATATTCCATTGTATATATGTGCCACATCTTCTTTATCCATTCATCTGTTGATGGACACTTAGGTTGCTTCCATGTCCTGGCTATTGTAAACAGAGCTGCAATGAACATTTTGGTACATGACTCTTTTTGAATTATGGTTTTCTCAGGGTATATGCCCAGTAGTGGGATTGTGGGGTCGTATGGTAGTTCTATTTGTAGTTTTTGAAGGAACCTCCATAATGTTCCTACTTCTCTTGAACCCAGACTCTCTTAATTATACTCTTCCTTTTGTCAGATGCCATTGCCTGCTTTTCCACTACTGCTTATCTTAGTTTGCCTTTCTACTTTTCCAATCAGACTCTCTTGGTAGTTGGTTTTATTTTTTGCTTGTTTGTTTTTGGCAAGGAAGAAGTAAATAGCAAACAAAACCCAACTGCCCAAATCTATGGACTACATGGAATCCAAAGGGCTTCTAAGTGTTTGTCTTCCCAACCACTATGTTGGTTTACAAATCTGTATTTAGACCAGAGGACCCAAAATGGAAGAAGGGTCAATAGTTTACCTACAGAGTACCCATTGCACGTATGAAGTGAAACCTGCCCTTGACTTTGAATAAAGCAAAGCTTTCACTATCAAGATAACTAAAGTTTAACATAATTGGAGGCCAAACTACTGCCTTAATTAAAGAGAATTCATCATAAGAGGGAGAAGGAGAAAATAATCGGAAGACAAATTACAATAGCTTTAATAAAAAAGAACAGCTTGTGGGAAAGAGGGGGACAGCGAAGTTGTCTGCAACGCTTGCTAAGAATGAGGGTGATGTTTCAACATTACAGATGAATCTTAGGGACAAAACGTTAAGTCAAGAAACTGATCTATAATGATAGTGTAGTGTAACTGAGCACGCCTTCCTGGGACAGGCCTTCCCCCATATCCTCTGCTTTAGCTCCTATCTGAAGTAATTAGATAATAGTAGTTGATGCAAATTTCCTGAGTTGTTTTGCAGATGTGAAGACCTCCCCCCCATCAAATGGAAGAACTACTTGTTGACCATGGGCACATAGCCCCAAGCCTCCTGGAGCCTAAGGACTGATAATGTGAACCCCTGTGACACCGCCATGTTCCCTCACCATCAGCCAGTCAGAGAATTGTGCACAAGCTGATCACGTACCCTGCAACCCCCGCCCCACCCTTTCCTGGCCTTGAAAAATGCTTTGCCGAAACCCTACAGGGAGCTCGAGGCTTTTCAGGGTATGAGCCACCTTGTTTCCTTGCATTGCCTGGCAATAAACCTTTCTCTTTCTCTGCTCCAAACTCTGACGTTTCAGTTTGTTTGCCCTCACTGTGCGTCGGGCACACGAACTTGCCTTAACAATGGAAGTCAGAATAATGGTTACTTGGAGGCAAGGAAGGGGATATTCTTTTTTTTTTTGGAAGGGGATATTCTTGACTGGAAGGAGTCATAAGATTTTATGGCATGCTGGAAATCCCTATACCTTGATGTCAGTGTGAGTACATCGGTGCATACACGTGTAAAAATTAATCAAGTTGTACATTTATGATATGTGCACTTTATTGAATGTAGGTTAAAGCTCAATTGAAAAAAAACCAAGAAGGAGAACACACTTGTTGAAGTGGCCTTGTAAGGTGGTCCATCTGGCTTGTTGGCTGCCTGCTCTGTTGCTCTGGTCTTCATCCTCTTCCCTGTGACCATAAAAGCCTAATTGCTCTGACAGTTCCCAGCCTCTGCCCACTCCAGCCCATGCTTTCCGGGGCTGCTGTTGGATGGCCAGTGACGTCCTGCCAGCGCATGCCCCCCTCGGCTGCTCTCACAGAGGTCAGGCTTCCATTAGGAGAGGGGAGCAGAGCCCTCAGCACTGTGGCAACAGCTAGAGGGGTAGCAGGGATCTGCAACTCTCTTTCTACAACTACCCTGCTTAATAACCTTCAATAGCTCCCTATCCACCCACTGAATAAGGTTCAAACACCTTAGCATGGCACTCAAAGTCATCTCTAAATTGACCCCTTCTTATTTTGTTCAGCCCAATGAACCTTTCCCTCTTCAAAGACCATGCAGTGACTTTTCATTACTTTGCACATATGCTGTTCCCTATGATCTTGTTTGCCTGTTTGGCAAACTCTGCATTCTTCCCCTCTAAGTTCAAATGTCACCTCTTTTACCCTCTTAAGAAATAGGGGGAACATATGGAGTACTATATGGCAATAAAAAGGAATGAAGTATTGATGTGCAGTAGATGAATCTCAAGATAATTTTACTCAGCGAAAGAAGTTAGAATCATATAGTATGTGCTTTTTTTGTCTATGCAATATTGTTGAAAATTAACTTATAATGATAGAAAGCAGATAAATGGCTACAGGAACAACTTGTTAATGGTAAAGGGAGGGAATGGTAATGGTGGATGGTAAGAGAGGCAGGGAGAGGCAGAAGAAAGGGATTACCAAAAGAAGGGAGGGGTGACAGATGTGTTATCTTGATTGTGGCAATGTTTTCATAGTAGCAAACATACCAAAACATATCAAATTGTATCCTTTATATATGTGCAGTTTGTATGTTAATTGTACCTCAACAAAACTTGAAACAATAACTCAGCTTAACTATTAAAAAAAAAAAAGAAATAGGGGGGACTTCCCTGGTGGTTCAGTGGTAAAGAATCTGCCTTCCAATGCAGGGGAAGCGGGTTCGATCCTTGGTCGGGGAACTAAGATCCCACATGCTGCGGGGCAACTAAGCCCTCACGCCACAACTGGAGAGAAGCTCGTGCACTGCAACTATAGAAGCCCGCATGCTGCAACAAAAGATCCTGCATGCCGCAATTAAGACCTGACGCAGCCAAAAAAAAAAAAAAAAAAGAAATAGGCATATGGGAAACTAGTAATTGTGGAATGTTTATTATCAATAAACAGACAGCATTTAGGTGCTTTTCACACATTATCTTCTTCAACCTTCACTCTAAGACAATATCTCCAAGTTGATTTTATCCACAGTATTACAGTGACTTGTTTACAATATAATAGGCTGTAAAATCCTTAGGTGCTATAGACACAGTGCCTCGGGTTCATAAGTTCTCAAAAGGCTTACGGAAATATCTGAAACCCCTACCCTATCCTCTCAATTGCTCTGCTCGAAATATGAGAATAAAACCATTTCAATAATGGTCCAAGCGGGAACAGAAGCTACAGTCATATATGATTTTGAAGAGCATTGAATGAATTATTTACAGAAGCGTGGGTAGGTTTAGGGAAACTAACAAGGGATGCTGAGGTTGCCCAGGGATTAGTAAGAACTGGAAGCTGGAAGCTGTACCTGCTCCTCTCCTTCCTGAAGACCCAGTGAGAACCAGCCCTGAAAGGGGAGCCACTGCCACTGCCAGACTGAGGTCCCAGGCAGGAAGGGAGGGAAGAACTCCTCCCTGCCTCCACCACCGACTTCACTCACACTTGCCATTGGCCAGACCAGCTGACAAAAGAGCCAGCACTCCTGAAGGTAACTCCCCAGGGACAAAGAAGGGTGAAAATGCATGGGGGGCTGATGGCTCAAATGGAGAATAACCAGCACAAAAAGTGTAAAATCAGAACTAATAAATGTTTTAATTAAATGTCCAAAGGACATTATGTCAGTTGGTCAGATGCAATTCCATTCCTCTAGTTATACAGGATTATATGGTACATCAAAAAATGTTCTTTTGAAGACCTTGAAACAACCCCCCCTCCCCCCCCCGCCGCTTTCTCTGGACTCTGGGTGTAAACTGGAGTGTTCAGTTTGTCATATTCATTTTGGTATCCCCACCTTCATACAACAAGCGTCCAATAAATGTTTGGTTTTTGAATGAAGGACAGAGTGAATGTAATAATGGCCAAGTGTAGTGTATAATGTTTATTGAGGTTATGCCAGTTTTCACAACTTATAAAATATTTGACGTGGCCAAAGTCAGCTTAGATCTCATACCTTTTGTTGGTAAAAGATGAATTTATGTTTTTTTAAAAAGTGTGAAGATCCATTAAGGGAAGACCATGTGGTTTTCTGATAGATTTGAGTAGCACTTTCTCATCTGTGGAGTGTGGCAGATAAATGAGGCATGGAAAGATTCTAAAGAAATCTAGTTAGTGGATGATAGACTAGGAACTCAAGACAAGGGCTCAGACCTCCTGATGCGAGTCTGTCCTTTGACAAGACATAGCCTTTCTGTTAGACTGGCTTCTCTCTCTTCATATCACAGACTTCACCTCTTGGTATTTTTCCAAGGAAGTTACTATTTTGAAGTTAGAAAAAGGTTTATTTTAACCACCAATAACAATTCTAAAAACAATATCTTACTGATATGTGCTCTTTATTTATTTATTCATTTATTTATTTATGGCTGTGTTGGGTCTTCGTTGCTGCACGCGGCCTTTCTCTAGTTGCAGCAAGCGGGGGCTACTCTTTGTTGTGGTGCGCGGGCTTGTCATTGCGGTGGCTTCTGTTTTTTTTTTTTTTTTAATTTTTGAATTTTTATTTCTTATACAGCAGGTTCTTATTAGTTATCCATTTTATATTGCGGTGGCTTCTGTTTTTTTTTTTTTTTAATTTTTGAATTTTTATTTCTTATACAGCAGGTTCTTATTAGTTATCCATTTTATACATATTAGTGTATATACGTCAATCCCAATCTCCCAGTTCATCGCACCCCCTCACCACCGAGCCACTTTCCCCCCTTGGCGTCCATACGTTTGTTCTCTACATCTGTGTCTCTATTTCTGCCCTGCAATCCCACATCTTCTTTATCCATTCGTCTGTCAGTGGGCATGTAGGTTGCTTCCATGACCTGGCTATTGTAAATAATGCTGCAATGAACACTGGGGTGCATGTGTCTTTTTGAATTACGGTTTTCTCTGGGTATATGCCCAGTAGTGGGATTGCTGGGTCATATGGTAATTCTATTTTTAGTTTTTTAAGGAACCTCCATACTGTTCTCCATAGTGGCTGTATCAATTTACATTCCAAGCAACAGTGCAATAGGGTTCCCTTTTCTCTACACCCTCTCCAGCATTTGTTGTTTGTAGATTTTCTGATGATGCCCATTCTAACTGGTGTGAGGTGCAGTGGCTTCTCTCGTTGCAGAGCACGGCCTCTAGGTGCACAGGCTTCAGTAGTTGCAGCACGCAGGCTCAGTATTTGTGGCACGCAGAGTCAGTAGTTGCGGCATGTAGGCTCTAGAGCACAGGCTCAGTAGTTGTGGCTCACAGGCTTAGTTGCTCCACAGAATGTGGGATCTTCCTGGACCAGGGCTTGAACCCAAATCCCTTGCATTGGCAGGCGGATTCCCAACCACTGTGCCACCAGGGAAGCCCAGTCTCCTCATTTTCATGTTATCTAGGCAAAATTAATTAAACATCATCATAGTAGGAATTCATTCATCCATTCATCTATTCACTCATTCAACTTGGTATTTACCAAGTTCCTACTGTGTGCAAGATGCTTCCATGTAATGTAAAAGAAACAGTGATGTTTCGACCTATGCTAACATCATTAAAAAGCAGTCTTGAGTTTATTTTGGCAAAGGGGGAAAAAGCAAGGTATAAGTAAATAAAAGAATTTTTATTGAACGTTTATATACACAATCTATGACGAAAGCATATGATTGATGACAAAGATGGAAGGGATGGATAGTTAGGAGAGTTTCAAGTATATGTTCAGAAGCTGATTCTGCCACTTATTTGCTGTGTAATATTCAATTTCCCCGTCTGTAAAATGGGAATAAGGGTACCTACCTTATAAGAACTTTGTGAAAGAACATTATGAATATTGAAAATTATGTATCTAAAGAGGCTAGCATGATTCTCAGCACATGGTAGGTGCTCAATAGATGGTAGCTCTTATCATTATCAATAACTCATATTTAATATAACAAGGAGACACTTCTATAAATGCTTAGGTGAACAGAGTCATTGAGAAGATATTCTAATATAGATAATGTGAATTACATTTTTAGAATAAGGGCTTCAGTAATTTCATGGGAAATATGGGAAAGAAATATGGGAAGTAGACAAGGCATCCCTGAGACAGGCAATTTACAATCAGAGTAGTATTTCTACAACTTAAGAAAGGGTCCATACATGTAAAAGAGGCATAAATGAAAACTCAAATCTTTCATAGAATGTAGAGATGACTTTCAGATATTTCCATTGCATCCAGATTAGAAAGACAATGGCTAGTAATTAAAAATTTGACTCCCCCCCACCCCCCGCTGTAGCCCATACTAAGGGTTTGCTAAGATTAAACTTAAACCTGTTTAATTTCTTTCTGTTAAAGGTACCTTTCTGGCTCTTAAAAACATTTTCGAACCTTAATCTTAGACCATTTCAACATTCCCTCCTATGTGATATATGTTATACAACTGATGGACCAAATCTCTCTTTAATATTTGCACATCAGTGGGCTAGTTTTTCTATTTTTGCCTTCAAGTTTTCTTGAATTTTGCATTAACATTTACTTATTCATTTTTAAAGGATGCAAGAACAACTAGAGCAATTTGATCTTGTGCCATTCACCAGTGTTCAGATACAATAGAAAATACTTTAATTTGGCCCTTGTTTAGCATTGCAAAAGTTGTGTCGTATGAAAATAATTTTATTCTGCATTGTAGAAAATGGCTATATTCCGCGGTTTTTTTTTTTTTAAATTTTAGGTTCCGATTTCCGAGTTATGATTTAAAAAATACTCATGTCCTATATACTAAGTTAAGCAGATCACGGATGCAAAACCTCCATCCGACTTTTGAAAAGAGTTGTAGAGAGAGAGGCCTGCCAATGGTTTACTTTTGGCTAACACAGCATGTTGTATTATTTTTCAAACAAAAGTTTTAAATCTGCCTATACCCAACCTAACAATGAAGAATGGGATGTTTTTCTCTGGATTTCTGTTTGCTACATTTTGTGCGGAGAGATTCCTTTTGGAGCTTTTTTTTACGCCCGCCCCCTCCCCCTTGGTGCGACCTCCACCTGCGCAACCGCTCGGTCCGGGGTGAGGGGGATAGGGCAGAGGAGACCCCAAAATGCACTCTCGAAGACGCTCCCGAGCACGCTCCCGAGCACCCTGAAACCTGTGAGCAAATTATTTTACTCACCAGGTTAATCTAGTTCTCGTTAGCTCAAACCAGGGTTTAGAGGAACAACTAAATCCGGAATGTGGAGCTGGAGGGGAATGCGTGGCAAAAACCCATGGGAAAAAAAGAAAAGCTGTTTCAAGGACTATGCTGCAACCCGCGAAGGAGTGGCTTTTCTCAAGCTGCTCTAACGAGCAGCTTTTTTTCCTTGCTCATCGAACTTGCTTGAGTTCTTAGGGAAGCGCCTGCCTTTTCGGTGCGTGGCGAGGGTGGGCGGTGGCCGAGAGTCGAAGTCGATGGCCAAGGGGAGCGAGTTCCCCTTGGATGAAACTTGACGCGGACCCTGGGTTCCCAATTGGGGGCCCACCACGGTCTTGGATGCATGGGCTGCGACTAGCTTTTTTTTTTTTTTTTGGCGGGAGGGCAGATTGGGGCGGGGGGAGGATGAGGGAGAACTGCCAAGGGCTTTCCCCGAGTCGCAGAGTCTCATCGCTCGCCACCGCCCGCGCGGGCTTCCGGCTGAGCCCAGTGCTCGGGCCCCGCACGCGGCCGCGGTCAGAGGTCAAGCTTGCGGCAACCCCAGGGCACGCGGGCAGCGGGGCGGGGGGCGGGGCAGCGGTGGCGGTTGCGGGGCATGCGCGGCTCCGCGCGCGGCTTCTCAAACATGGCGGCGGCGGTGTGAAGACCGGTACCGGCTCGCTGGACCAGTGTGACAGAATTTCGCTCTTTTCGCCGACGAGACTCGAGGTGCGTGGCGACTCCAGGCCCCGTGAGTACCAGAGAGGCGCAGCTGTGTTGTCTGCGCTCTGGCCGTTGTCCGCGGGCGGGTGGGAGTCCTCGGCGGCGCGTCCCCCGCGAGGAACGCCCCCTCACCGCCCCGCGGGGTCCGGCCCCAGCTCGGCCCCGCACTCCGGTCACCCACTCTCGGCGGCCTCACCCTCGACGCCAGAGCGCCCCTGCCCCTCGGCGGCCTCACCCCCAAGGCCGCGGCTCCCCTGCCGTACGTAGCGCTCTCCGCGACGCCCCTCACACTCGCCCGGGGCCCGGTCGCCGGACACCGGCCCATCCCGCCCGCGGCGTTCGGGCGCCGGGCCTCTCTTCCCCAGTCGTCCCCTGATCCGAATCGCGGACAGCATCCTCCGGCGGTGGATGGGGCTGGGCTGGGGTCCCGGGACAGCGCGGGTGGGCGGCGGGGCTGAGGAGTAGGGATGACTTTGCGTGGTCTGGGCTGAAACTCGTCCCGGAGCCTTCCGGGGACTTGTGAGATAACTTTTAGAGTTTGGAGGTAAACGTCAGTGCGGGAGGATGCGCCTGTGGCCGAGCGCGGGCTCGGGTCCCGGTGCCAGGTGTCCGTTGGACTCGCGGCACGGGGCTCCAGGCGGTTGGGTGGGGGGCAGCGCCGGTGGCTTGCTCTCGTGGGAGAAGCGGGGCGGGAAGGCGTGGCCCGCCCTGGGGGTTGGGTGCGTGTGCGAGTGGGGGCCGGAGAGCCGGGCTCCAGCTCTCCCCAGGAGCGGAGAGGCGACCGCCGTGCTCTCGCGGCATGACTGGGTCAAAGGACCACTGTTGCCTTCACTTTGAGATGCCGTTCTCGCTTTTTCCTCCTGGATATTGGTTGTGCTACACCCTACTGTGAATCGCCAGGGGGAGAGCGAGTAGGCGAATTTAATAGATTTTGCGTCTTGAGGTTATACGTTGCTTTGAGGGCTGAGCTGAAAATTCGCGCCGCCTTCCCCTCGCCCCCCCACCCCAAATGTTAGGGCAGCACAGGTATTTAGTTACAGGTTCCCGTTTAATGTCTTGATTTTTTCCAAAAAAGGTTTGAATACGTTTGTCGTTCATTATAAAGTGTGATTACAATTTGGTGTTAGCCTCTTCTTTGAAGAATTAGAAGATTAACATTTATGACGTACCTATAGGGTGACTTTAGGACAGACATCTCTAAAAGTGAATGGGTCGGTTTGGAGGGGAAAACTGAGGCAGGGAAAGTGAATACTTCCTTCAGATCATATGATTTGCGAACTTATTGGAGATGGTTTTCTTCCCGAAAACAACTGCAGATGCTGCTGCATTTTTAATGCTCCCAGAGCTATTCATATTTCTATTTTGGGGAAAGAGTATTATAAGATGTATAACATTTATGGAGTACAGCATCCTATTGCAAGCAGTTGTATTATAACAATAGTTCATAGACTCATATTTAATTTTTCTCAATAACTGTTTGGAAATGTTCTTCAGTAACGACAGTTTTGCCTTTCTTGCCATTCTTTTTTTTAAATTACGCGTTAAATAATGTATTTCCAAGGATGAATGTTCTTTCACTATGTTTGTGGTTTTGTATATTTAATGGCAGGAATGTGAAAATAGCTTTTGGAATTGAGTCCAGTTGGGATTTTGAGAAAAGTTTGAGTTCTCACCTGATGCCTTGTATTTTGTTTGGCTATGTGTTTATCCATATTCTTCAAAACAGTCGGATAGAATTTTTTATTTTTGATTTATTTTATTTATTTATTTTTGGCCACGTTGGGTCTTCGTTGCTGCGCACAGGCTTTCTCTATTTGCAGCAAGCGGGGGCTACTCTTCGTTGAGGTGCGCGGGCTTTTCATTGTGGAGCACGGGCTTTAGGCGCGCTGGCTTCAGTAGTTGTGGCTCGCGGGCTCTAGAGCGCAGGCTCAGTAGTTGTGGCACACGGGCTTAGTTGCTCCACGGCATGCGGGATCTTCCTGGCCCAGGGCTCGAACCCGTGTCCCCTGCATTGGCAGGCGGATTCTTAACCACTGCGCCACCGGGGAAGCTCCTGGAGTCAGTCTTAAAGAGGTGGTTTTTCTCATGAGACAGTTGGTCAGTCTCTTTGATTTATGCTTCAGTCAACACATTTTTATTAACTATCTGTGCTGCCTGTAGTATGGGGTTCAGTTCAACTTACTGCTATGTGTGCTGGTTTCTGGGGTCTTTAAGGCTTCCCATTAGTAGTTTATTCCTGAAAATTACAAGGTTATAGTTAAGAAAATCAATACGAATGTAGAACAAGTACAAGTAGTCCTCTTATTTCAATGGCAAATTCAGGGAGTCAATGTTTTGGTCATAATTCTCTAAACAAAATTTGAGTGGAACTCTGAATTATTTCTGACTTATGTGATATTAACTTTGTGCCTCCTTTGTTATGAGTATGTTGATATAAAGATATATTTTTATGAGAGATTGTTTTCTGGGTCAAACAGGTAACATACTGGTTAGGCTTGAGAGAGAAAATGAATTACTGGTATAAATTGAAATCAGTATGGGCTCTGGATAGTGGGTAGTTTTTAATGCTAAGTAACTTTACTTCTATGACCAAGAAGTTTAGACTGTAACAAGATATGAACTGATAATTTAGAGCACTTTCTTTTTTCAAAACGTTTCAGAAATCTCTCAGCTAACAAATAACAAGGGTTGTGATGGTCAGCTATAAGCCAGATGTGACTCTCATTTTCTTTTGAGTTTGTTCCTTTTTAGCTGCCTGTTCCTCCCAGATGCTTCCTATCGCCCCTCTTCCTGCCCCTGTTCCCTTTGCTGTTGGTGTCTGTTTCCGCATCAGTGAAATGGTCAGGGTAATCCTGCACTCTCTCACTGAGAAATAATTGATGATAGTAAAGTGCCTTGAGAAGGCTGAGTAAATGCCAAATTTTTTGAATGAAAATGATGTAGCCCCTTTTTCCACTTAAGGAAGATCCAAATCCCAATTTTAGTTTGAGCTTTTGCAGGGTGGGGAGAGAGGGAGGGAGGAGGAAAACTGCACTTGAATATTTTACTGCCCCTCTGTTTGGGTTAATAGAAATGACTGTTGGAACTTTGGTAACTGGAACACTGGAGGATGCAAAGGATCCTCTGCTATTTGAGTTATTAGTCACCTCTAGTTTTTTTGTGTTTTTTCGTTTTTTTTTTTGCCAGGTTACTCTGATGCTTTTTTTCCCTTTAGGCCAGGTCATTTTTCATTACAGTTGTGAATGGAAATCTGAGGTCATGTTCTCTATTAGGTCACCTCCCTGGGAGTCTCATTGTCTCCTCCTAGTAATATTCCTGGTTTTTAGGATATATAAGATATGAACAAAGTGAACTCTGCTAGCCATCAACGTTAGAGCCATGAGGCTATGGTATGAATATTGGTCTGCCATTGCCAGATATTTTGTAGTTTGGAGTGAGCAAATCAAGTGCCCCTAAGAATTTAAGGAACATTATTACTGTCTGAAAATTACTACATAATGTCTTAGAATTTGAAGTGATTGATGATTTCAGGAACCAAAGACATGGAAATTTTGAAAATGGCAAATGTTGGTCCTTTTGAAAGAAAAAGTTTACCCTTCCTCGGCTTGGAGTCTTTTTTTGTCTTTGGCTGTGTTGGGTCTTAGTTGCTGTGCGCAGGCTTTCTCTAGCTGCCGGGGGTTTCTCATTGCGGTGGCTTCTCTTGTTGCCGAGCACGGGCTCTAGGGCGCCCGGGCTCCAGTAGTTATGGCGTGTGGGCTCAGTAGTTGTGGCTCATGGGCTTGGTTGCTCCGCGACATGTGGGATCTTCCCGGACCAGGGCTTGAACCCGTGTCCCCTGCATTGGCAGGCGGATTCTGAACCACTGTGCCACCAGGGAAGTCCCGTCGTGGAGTCTTAATCTTTATAATACTTTCGTCTTGAGGAAGTAAATAAGAGAAACCACTGCTCTTAGATTAAAATAGGTTGGTATAATTTAGTGATAAGTTTTCCAGGCTCTAACTAATTTGAGCTTTGGTTACTCTAAGATTAGAAATGACTTTACTGTAGCGATAACATCTCATTTTTTAAAAGATAGCAGAGGTGACCATTCTTAAAGCACGATAACTTTAGAAAATTTCAGAAACCATCTAAGATTTGAAATATGCATATGTTGTTTGGTTTTCATGAGTAAGGCGTTTTTGCTTATTTTGTCTTTACGTTGTCTAGTAAGTAAACCTTGGCTACCTTAGAAATAATAATACTTGAGATTTTTATGCTAAGTGATTTCTACTAAACATATATTCCTAAACCTTTCTCTTACTTTCGTTTTTTAGGCATGTGATGGAAAGGTTTTAGCATAAGAAATGAGAATATCTTACTGTGTTAACAGTGAAAGATTTGAGGCTCCTATAAGCAGTTTATATGATGGTGCTGTTCAGCTGAATTTCATACTCATCTGACATAGACTAGGTGAATTCATTTTTTAACCAAGGGGTTAAAAAAAAAAAGCTTTGTATGAGTAATGAGCTGGGAAACATTTGAAGGTAGAGAGTGACTACCTATTACTTGTGACCTGTGTTTATGGCTGTGGCTCTGCCCCTTCCTAAGTTTATAGGAGCAAATTGTTGTAAGAGCGGAAAGAGAGTACCCACCTTTTGTGGTAACATGCCATCGTAAACTTCAGGAGGGACAGATATATTGCAATTTTAGGGCATATCTTGAGGATGCTTTCTTTTCTCAGGGGAAAGTTGGTGGAACTCTCTTCGCTTTTTGGGTTTAGAATACATATTTGATTTTTCTCGACCTCTGTTTCTCATAAGGATTAACTGGTGTTGAATTCCAGACAAACAGCTCCGTTTGCTTGGTATGTACCTTGTAGCCTTGACATAATCTTTTAAGCAAATGTATTGACAAACTTCTTTTAGTTTTAAATTAAGCAGTGAATGAATCACATGTTTATTTTCTGCAGTTCTCTTGCCTCTCTGAATACAGTTGTAAACTTGTGCCCTTTGCTGTGAAACTGCCTTTTTTTTTCTTTTGAAAGATGTTAAGTATTATTTGGAGTGTTTTCCAGTATACTTTAAAGTTATTTGAAAAGTAATGTTCATTATTCTCTTTATTTTTTATTAATTTGCTAGAGTTTCATAAATCTGTTCAAATGAACTACATTGTCTTTGATGATTACTAAAAGAATTAAACTATAGTACTCAATAATTTAAATACCTTTGTATATTGCTTGGCTTTAGATTAGAAACTCTGATTTGAGATTTTTTGTGTGTGTGTGCTGAGGTTTTGAGAGGTTGTAGAAATGTTTAAATGGGTAATTTACCGACACCTGCCTCATGTTTTAAGCATTGTCAGGGATGTTTAGTTTTCTGGTCACTTCAGATTGTGGTTTATTGCATGCTTTTCTGTAATCTGTTGTCTAGCAGGGATTGTTGTTGTCATCATTTCCATTATTTCTTGTAGGGCCAGTGTTAGAAACCATAAATCTAGACTGCTCTGATAATAGGAACAGGCTGTAACCTGACCCAGTTCTTTTGTCAAAATGTTGCCCTGAGAGCTGCCTGTGGTAAATTGACATGCCCTGCTATTAACTTCAGTCCTCTGCAAATGTCGGTGGGCAACAGGTCTTTGGGCAATTAGCCTGTGGCTGTGCTTTAAAACCTTAGGAATTTACAACTATAAACTGGGATTTTGGCAACCCTTGACTTGTTTTTCATTTATCTGTTTTCTGAATGACTCACTTCTTAACTAAATGCATAGCATTCACATATATTGTTTTAAAATTGTAAGGGATTAATTATTTAACTTGGAGACTATAATTTATTTATTTATTTGGCTGCGTTGGGTCTTCATTGCTGTGAGCGGGGTTTCTCTGGTTGCGGCGATGGGGGGCTACTCTTCGTTGAGGTGCGCGGGCTTCTTATTGCAGTGGCTTCTCTTGTTGCAGAGCACGGGCTATAGGTGCGTGGACTTCAGTAGTTGTGGCACGCGGGCTCAGTGGTTGTGGCACGCGGGCTCTAGAGTGCAGGCTCAGTAGTTGTGGTGCATGGGCTTAGTTGCTCCGCGGCATGTGGGATCTTTCTGGGCCAGGGCTCGAACCCGTGTCCCCTGCCTTGGCAGGCGGATTCTTAAGCACTGAGCCACCAGGGAAGCCCTGGAGACTATAATTTTTTAGATAAATTAAAAATTCTTGGAAATAGTTGTTTTCTTCTTGGGTTTGCTTTAACACAGAAAATTTCTAAGTCGTTGGGGGTAGACTTTACTAAAGCGTAATTAAAGTTGCTCCTCCAGAAGGCTTGATTTGATACATCCTCGCTACTAAAAATGTTCATTCTTTTAAAAAATATATTTATTTATTTATTTATTTGGCTGCACTGGGTCTTAGTTGCGGTGTGCGGGATCTTTTACTTGCAGCATGTAGGATCTAGTTCCCCGACCAGGGATCTAGCCCACGTTCCTTGCATTGGACGGCGGATTCTTTACCACTAGACCACCAGGGAAGTCCCCAGCATTTGTTATTTGAAGACTTTTTAATGATGGCCCTTCTTTTTCTTCCCCACCCAGCTTTATTGAGGTATAATTGACTAATAAAATTGTAGTATATTTAAAGTGCACAAAGTAATAATTTGATATTCATATATAGTGTGAAAGGATTTCTACAATCAAGGTAATTAACATATCCATCACCTCACATATTTCCTTTTTTTTTTTTTTTTTAAGATTTCACATGTAAATAATACCATGTAGTATTTGTCTTTGGCTCATTTCATTTAGTATAATGCTCTCCAGGTTCATTTGTATTGTCACAAATGGCAAGGTTTCCTTCTTTTATAAGGTTAAATAATATTCCATTGGACATACACACACCACATTTTCTTTATCTGTTTATCTGTCGATGGACACTTAGGTGTTTCCATACCCTCACTATTGCAAATAATGCTGCAGTGAACATGGGAGTACAGTTATTTCCTTGAGATGATTTCATTTCCAGTGATGGCCATTCTGACCGGTGTGAGGTGGTACCTCATTGTAGGTTTTTTTTTTTTTTGTATGTAGATATGTTCCAGCACCATTTGTTGAAAAATAAGCAAAAAACCAAAACCATCCTTTCTCCACTGAATTACCTTGGCGCTTCGTTGAAAATCTATTGACCATATATAGGTGGAGCTTTCAGGACTCTCTGTTCTGTTCCATTGATCTATATGTCTGCCCTGATGCCAACACTACTCCATCTTGATTAAACAGTACCTTTGGATAAACAGAAAATTTAATCATGGTTAAATCCAGTTTCTCTTGTGATTAGTGCATTTTTATCCCTATCCAAGAAATCTTCCAACTTGTGAACATGGTACATAGATTTCTTTGTTTAGGTCTTCAGGAAAAGAGTATAAAAAATAATGTATATATGTGTATAATTGAGTCACTTTGCTGTAGAGCAGAAACTAACACAACATTGTAAATCAACTATACTTCAATTTAAAAAAAGATAAAAAAAGATTTGGTTTTAATTATTTCTAAACATATATTTTCACCTTCTAGGATTTACAAAATCACTTATTAACTAATGGGAGGAATTGATACCAGTTGAGATTCAGAACTCAGTTATGGGTTAGAGATTTTAGAGAAGGACATAGGAACCTGGGTATATCTTCTATGTGTGACCCATCCCTCAGTTTTTTTGAACTGAATCCGTTTGTGTAGTAATGGGACTTAACTTTAATGTAATTCACAGCTTTTTACTTTCTGACTAGAGTTGGCTAAGTGCCTTTGTTCCCTACCTGGATTACAGCTCATCTCCCTTTACTTTCTGCTTTGATTCAGCACCCTCTATATATTTCACTTTTTCTTCTGCTGCTAGGCTATAGTCCTTAATTGACAGCATCTTCCCAGTAGTATCAAATAGCCAATCCATTTAATTATTTCAATCTGACTTTCAGAGGAGGAGTCTGGGAAGGAAAGGTAATGCTTTGCAAGTCAACTGTGTATGGGTGGCTCCTGAGAGACTGTAGAGGGAGATGAGAGCCCAGAAGGAACCTGAGCAACTCCAGCATTTCATAATCAAGTAGAGGAGGCAGGCTCTTCTTTAGTGTCCACTCATTTTGTACCTTCAGCCTGAAATTCCTCTCTCAGTCTTCTCTGCTCATTGAAATGCTCACCTTTAAAGTACCAGTTTACCTACCATTTCCTCTGAGAAGGCTTCTTTTATATTCCCAGTTCACAGTACCTCCTAACTTCCCAAAGAGCCTGTATTTTATCCTGCTTTGTTAGATAATTATTTGTTTATCTGATCTGATAATTAAATCTGATCTTTTTTTCTATGAGTTTGTTTCTTTGTTTTTAAAGTGTAATTGACCTACAGCACTGTTAGTTCCTGTTACACAACATAGTGATTCCATATTTCTGTACATTTCAAAATGATTACCACGATAAGTCTAGTTACAATCATGATCTGTTACCATACAAAGATATTACATAATTATTGACAGTATTCCCCACACTGTACATTTCATACCTCTGACTCATTTTTTGCAACTGAAAGTTTGTACCTCTTAATCTCTCTCACCTTTCTTTCTTCCTCCCAACCCCTTCCCCTCTGGCAACCACCTGTTTGTTTTCTGTATCTATGACTGTTTTTGTTTTGTTATGTTTGTTCATTTGTTTTGTTTTTTTAGATTCCACACATAAGAAATCATACAGTATTTGTCTTTGTCTGACTTACTTCACTTAGCATAATACTCTCTAGGTCCATCCATGTTGTTTGCAAATGGCAAGATTTTATTTTATTTTTTATGGCTGAGTAATACTTCATTGTGTGTATATATCACATCTTCTTTATCCGTTCATCTGTTTATGGACGCTTGTGTTGCTTCTATATCTTGGCTGTTGTAAATAATGCTGCAGTGAACGTAGGGGTGCATATATATTTTTGATTAGTGTTTTTGTTTTCTTTAGATAAATACCCAGGAGTGGGGTTGCTGGATCGTACAGTAGTTCTATTTTTAATTTTTTGAGGAGTCTCCATACTATTTTCCATAGTGGCTGCACCAATTTGCATTCTCAACAACAGTGCCCAAGGGTTCCCTTTTCTCCACACCCTCACCAGCACTTGTTATTTGTTGTCTTTTTGATAATAGCCATTCTGACAGGTGTGAGGTGGTATGTCATTGAAGTTTTGATTTGCATTTCCCTGATGACTAGTGTTGTTGAACATTTTTCATGTGCCTATTGGCCATTTGTATATCTTCTGTGGAAAAGTGTCTGTTCACATCCTGTGCCCATTTTTTTTTTTTTTTTCGGTATGCGGGCCTCTCACTGTTGTGGCCTCTTCCGTTGCGGAGCGTAGGCTCTGGGTGCGCAGGCCCAGCGGCCGTGGCCCACGGGCCCAGCCGCTCCGCAGCCTGTTTTTTTTTTCGGTATGCGGGCCTCTCACTGTTGTGGCCTCTTCCGTTGCGGAGCGTAGGCTCTGGGTGCGCAGGCCCAGCGGCCGTGGCCCACGGGCCCAGCCGCTCCGCAGCATGTGGGATCTTCCCGGACCGGGGCACAAACCCGTGTCCCCTGCATCGGCAGGCGGACTCTCAACCACTGCGCCACCAGGGAAGCCCTCTGCCCATTTTTTAATCAGGTTGTTTGTTTTTTTGATGTTGAGTTGTCCGAGATATTTATATATTTTGGATATCAACCCCTTATTGGATATATTATTTGCAAATATCTTTTACCATTCAGTAGGTCGCTTTTTCATTTTGTTGATAGTTTCCTTCACTGCGCAAAAGCTTTTTAGTTTGATGTAGTCCCATTATAGCTGATATGTAATAATACCACCATTCAGAAATGTATTACGTTAAAAGGAGGTAGTAATTGATTTTTCACCTTGTAGGAAAGAACACCAGAGAGGGATACCATGGGGCAAACAGTGAATGAAGGTAAGATTTACGTGTCTAAAGATGATAAATATTTTCAGTTATTCATCGGGAATGAGTATCTTTTGGTAGATTGAATGTTTGGGGGGAAAAAAGCCTTTTAAAAAATAAAGTTATAGAAGACGTTAGGTGCTTAGAATTGGAATTTTAGAACTGAATAGCTATTAAAGGTAATCTTGTCTTCCCTTCTTAGTTTTATAAATGAGAAAGCTGACACTGAGGGAGGTTAAGTGAACAGGTCATATAGCAATCTGTGGCAGCCAAGATCACAGTCCAGATTTTCTTACTCTAGTATGGGTGATTTAAAAAATGCTTCATCCTGTCCTGCTCTAGTGAGAAGTTTGCTCACTGTCCCATGAATATGCCACACTCATTTGGACTCTCTGTTTTGAGTTGTATTTTCTTTCCCGTTAATACATTCTTCATACCTTTGTTGTTCTAAATCCTGTTCTTCCTTCAAGACCCAGTTTAAGTCTTCTGTCTCTCATGACTTTTTCTCTGGCTGCATGCTGAATGTTGTGCTCTGCTAGTTCCATTTTTGTCAAGTGTATTAGTTTAGTATAGTCTCTGTACTTAGATTCTTAGCTTCCCTAGAGCAGGAGCCAGGCCTTTATAATTTCACTTTCTTTCCTATTAGAAAATCTTACTGTGGAACTATTTAGTAAATATAAATGTGTACTGTCTTCATACTAGCCAAATTATTTAAATAGAGAGCAGCCCATACATCCCTCTCGAGTGGTCACGTATCTTGAAGCGTCACTCAGTCATAACCAGAAAGTAGATCTGTTACCTTAAATGGTACACCTGGCATCATTCATAGATTCTTTTTTAAGAAGCTTGTCACTTGACAATTCAAGCATCAGTAAGAGTAAAGCAGTGATAGATGGAAACACATCAAGTGTGGTTAAATTCGTTAGTTCATGATGATACTAAAAAACAAAACAAAACTTATTTGTCATCTGTGGAGAAAGGTAGGGGTACGACTCTTTTTTTTTTTTAATTTTTAAAATTTTTTGGCCGCACAGCATGTGGGATCTTAGTTCCCCGACCAGGATCGAACCCATACCCCCTATATTGGAAGCACAGAGTCTTAACCCCTGGACCGCCAGGGGAGTCCCACGGATACAATTCATTATTATGAAAACTAGAAAATAAAGGAAAAGAACAAAGTGTTGATTGTGACTTCTCTTTGTGAGCTCCACCTCAAGGTAACTGAATGGTCGAAGAGGGGAGGATTCTCTCTATAGAAGTTTTCTGGCTAATAAAGACAGGATGATAATTAGAATACCTCCATTTTGCAGCCACTAATGAACTAATGGATCTAGGCAATAATCATCCTTCGCGGCTCATATCACAAAAAGAGAGAGAACTAGGTATATTAGGAACCCCCTGTGAGAAGTACCTATGAAGTCATCTTCTCTCCTCCTCCCAAAAAAGCCAAACCTGAATCTGGTTAAGCTCTTCTGGCTCGAAATAGCAATACGAATTTGGAGAAAATATAAGGACCAGAAGAACCCAGCATCACGAGGAAGTAGTCAGCAAACTCCAGACTGGAAAAATCTGAACTGGTATCATCGGCAAAAAAATTGCTAGGGGAAGGGGGAAAAAGGAGGAGGAGGAGGAGTCTATAGATCAAAAGAAATTTAAGAAATGTATCTGCCATTGCTCTGTATGGACTTTATTTGGGTCCTGATTGAAACAGACGCATTTAAAATATTTAGGACAATGGGGAAAATGAGATTACTGACTACTTTATTTGATAACATTAAAGAATTTTGGTTAATTTTTCAGCATAATAATAGTATTACGATTAATTTTTAAATGAGTCATTTAAGAAATATATACTGTAATAAATGTGGATGAAATACATCTTAGACTTGTTGAAGTCCCAAGGTCCAGTACTGTTTGAGTTCCTCAGCCTAGCACAGAGAAAAACTTTGCCTAGTCCATTGAATTACATTGTATTCTAGCTTCCCTTTCGTTTTAAATTCTCAAAAGCATGCACTTTGTTTCTGAGGCACATTAATCTGAACATTGTAAGGATCAGCTCAGCTCATTTTGGTTTGTTCGTTCATTCAACAAATGCTCAAGGGTGTTCTGTATGCCAGGTCCTTTTCTAGGCACTGAGGATACAGCAGTGAACAAAGGAGACAAAATACAATTTAAAAATTCCTGATCTTTTGGAGCTTAAATTTGAGTGAAGTGAGACATACAATAAACAAATAAGCAAATTATAATTCTGTACCTTAGTACATTATGGGCTTCCCTGGTGGCGCAGTGGTTGGGAGTCCGCCTGCCAATGCAGGGGACACGGGTTCGAGCCCAGCTCTGGGAAGATCCCACATGCCGCGGAGCGGCAAAGCCCTTGCGCCACAGCTGCTGAGCCTGCGCTCTAGAGCCCGTGAGCCACAACTACTGAGCCCATGTGCCACAACACCTAGGGCCCATGCTCTGCAGCAGGGGAGGCCACCGCGGTGAGAGGCCCACGCACCGCAACGAGGAGTGGCCCCCGCTCGCCGCAACTGGAGAGAAGCCCGCGCGCAGCAACAAAAGACCCAACTCAGCCAAAAATAAAAATAAATGGATAGATAAATAAATAAATAAAATTTTTTAAAAAGGTACATTATATATTGGAAAGTGAAGTCCTATGCAGAAAATGAGGATATTAATTATAAAATTAAAACTGGCTTCTATTAGAAAATAGTTTTAGTTTATGGTTTTTATAAGTACTCTTTCAAACTGTTGCTCTGGCCTTCTGTTATTTCTCACTATTTTCTTTCTTTCTTTTTTTTTAAGAGTCAATGGATGCAAAGAAGGAGAATCAAGAGAAAGCTCCTGAGTCAGGCACATCTTCTGTGCAAACTGGTAGGTTTTAAATTAGTTGAGTACAAAATATTTTTCTTCCTCACTCAGTGTTGATATAAACTCTTTTCTTATTGCTTTTGGTATAATCTCTGTATAGTAAGCTCCTGTAAATATAAAATCTAAGCAATAGGAAAGGTCAAAAAGATAGTATTTAATTTTGGAAATTTTACTTTGGTTTCATGTAGAGAGGGATTAAGTTAAAAGATAACCCTGTATTTCAGTGCAAATGTTGCCAAATTAAAGATATATAGTTATTAATTACCATGATTTACCAATTTAAAATAATTTGATTTTTAATAAAAACCCTTCTAACCCTAGAGTCAATGTGAAAGTCCTTTTTTGATGGTCAAAAGACAGTCCAGTGGATTAAAGCTTAGGCATTGAGGGGGTCTTACAGACCTGTTCTATAATCTTGGCCTCATTCTTCACTGGCCTTGTGACCTTGGGCAGATTACTCAACATTCTTAGTCTCCTTTTTCTCCTGTGTAGCACAGGGATAATACTACTTACCTCGTGGAACTATTAGAATTAAAGAAAATGAGTGTAAAGCACCTAATATAATGCCTAGGCTTATAGTAAATGTTCAGTAAATGTTAACTTTATTTATGAAGTCTGAGTTATTAATTCATGTTTTAAGTTTTTGTATTGTGAACAGCATGTATATAGCACTACATCAGAGACTCAGGAGATAGAATCTGACCCATTGCACCTGCCCTTAAGGAAAATGAGAAAATAAGTCATACACAGACAAAAGGCTGAATTAAAAAAATACTACAGCAAACTTACTGTGTTTACCAGAGATTTCCAGGCAAACCTCTTGCCCCTTGTCTTTCTGTTGTACCTGCCCTGCCAGCCCTACTCTTGGAGTAAGTAGTTCACCCATGACTTTCTGTTCCTACAGGAAGATTGCCTATAGAGGTAATCCCCATGGAGTAATTGTTTCTCACTGTAGCTGTGTCCTCAGTGTTCCTTAGCTCGCTTTCTCATTGGCCTTATTTTGTTCCTCAGGTCTTCCTTCCAACCCCCAAAACCCTCCAAAGGAAATGGAGGCCATTAGGGTAGAATGTTCTTCCTTATCCCTACAAATTCCTTTCCATTTTTTTAATATAACAGTTTTATTGAGATATAATTCATATATCATACAGTCCACCCATTTCAAATATACAATTCAGTGGTTCTCAGTAGTACATTCCCAGAGTTGTGTAACCATCACCATAATCAATTTTAGAACATTTTCATCACCCTAAAAAGAAATTCTGTACCCAACTAACAGCCACTCCCTATTTCCTCCCAGTGCCTCTCCCTAGGCAACCACTTATCTACTTTCTGTCTCTATAGATTTTCCTATTCTGGAAATTTCATGAAAATAAATTTGAAAAAATATATTCTTAAAGGTTGAAACTAGTAACTTTTCAAAATTCTCAAACTCTCTGTTTGAGAAATTCTGATAAAACATGATATTACTTAATCACATTGACAGACATCTGCAGATATTTCTCAGGGCCCTGACTCTAACATCTCATTTTAGAAATCAGTGAGTGACTGCTGGAAGGTAAGCTCCGAGACAGCCAGGATTTTTGTCTGTTTTATTAACTGCTGCATCTGCAGTACCTAGTACTGTGCCTGACACATACTGGTGACCTTCTATGGGAATCCATTGATGAATAAGACAGACATGATTCTTGCTGTCTTTGAGCTTAAGTAGACATTAAACAAATGCCCAGTTACAGTTGTGATAAATGCTATGAGGTATTGGGTGCTGATCATTCAGCTGAGAAGCTTCAAGCTCTAGATATTTTGCCCATTTTCTTTACATAGCTTCTGAACCCAAACCCAGCACTGGTAGAAGACATTATGATTCTGATTTACTCTGGAGAAGACTGGGGGGCCTCATAGATGATGTTCAGTTTGCTGAAAGGTGTTTGGGTTAATGTATGGACTAGAATAGAGTACAAATCAAACAAGAAGGACCATAGACATGTGCAGGTAACAAATCACAAAGTTATGTCTGTACATCTGTCTCATGAACAGACCTAACAGTTCCCAAGGCTCCTTTCTGAGAAAGGGTAAATCTCCCCCCACCCCCCCGCAAAATCTGTCAGTGAGGATAAGATGCAGAGGCAGACGGGAACTTCATGCTTGTCTGTGACTTTGACTATTTTGGCTCCTGGTCAGCAATTCCAGCTGTGATATTGTAGATGTATCAAATCTAAATTAGTAAAGCCTTTTGCTGTGTGTGTTTCCCCCATGTTATTGGCAGGCTCTCATCATATGGGCAACCAAGCTGAACGGTTCTGTGGACTAAAAATTTTTGCTTTATGAATAAAGAAAAAAATTAAGGCTCCAAAGGTTAAATTAACTAGCAGTGCAATAGAAAATAATCGTATTATGGAGCACTGCTTTAAAGGATTTGCTAGTTCAAATTGTAGCCCATTAAGACACAAACGGTAATAGAATATTTTAAAAATTGTGTTGGATGAAGTATTTTCCAATGTCATTGAAAAATTTTACAAATGTAACTGGTTTGTGGAAGAGTCTTAATTAAGTTCTTTGAGGTTTAATTGTGAAATGGTTTTGATTTCTCAGTCATTATTTTCAACTTATACTCCTTTCTTCCTGGTATGGTGGCTCCTTAATGACATCCTAGTCAGATTTTTTCCCCCCATTCATGTTTTGTTGTGTTCTTTTGTAATGCTCTCCAAGATCATATGGTGGTAGAGCTTCAGTTAGAACCTTGGGTCCCCTGATTGTCAGGTTAGTGCTTAGGAGGTCACTGAAATAACCTGGTCAGTCAAATTTTGGAGCCACAGATCTCAGTTTTCACTTTTAATAAAGCTATCCAGTATTCTTAAGTTTAGGCTCAACTATGACATTTAGTTTTAGAATAATAACATAAACCATTTATTGAGTTACTTACATGTGTACTACTTCACTTAGTTCTCAAAATACCTTATACCATATGTATTACTTTCCTCATTTTATAGATGAAGGAACTGAGGCTGAGAAAGTGAAATGACTTGCTCAGGGTCACATAGCTAGTAAGGCAGAGTCCGACTGAAAGGCGGCAGGTTCAGCTCCAGAGCCTGTGTTCTTGACATTCTGCTGCATACCTTTCAGCACTGTGGTAGTGCTTGCTTTACATTATCTGGAAGAACAATTAAACCCAGTATTTTTTTTTTAGTGGAAAAATCTCTAAAAGGGTATACAGTGTTACATATGACATGCTTAATACCGTATATATGTGTACATACATATATAATTGCATACTTTCAGGTAACAGTGGTATTCTGAAGCTGGCTCACATCAGCTTGGGAGAGCCAGTGGTACACATTTCTTCCCAACTTTGTGGTTGGTGACTTTACCTTGGCACCTTGCAATCAATCAGCCATGGTGGTAGTATTTACACCACAGAAATCTGCAAACACTACCAGTCAGGCTTTTTGTTTGTTTGTATTTTCTGGAAAGTTGGCTGTTAAACATTTATTAGCAGTGTGTAAGTGGAACTGTTATATCCTTTGAAGGATATATAAGAGGCTAGTAACACAGATTCCCCTAGGGAGGGAACTGTTGAACCCAATATTTTTATAGTGAGGAAATTAGACAAGAGTATAGAAAAAACCTCATGGTTGATGAGAATTAAACTTTGTATGAATTAATAGTACCTTTAATACTGCTATCAAGTCTTTCAGTGTCTTGGCAGTGTGACTGGCACAGTGAATTGAAGTGTCCAGGCAAAGTATACTGCTTTCTGACCTTCTCTTCTAGCATTATAATATATCATGAAGACTAAGTGAGAGAAAGGACAGCAAGAGTTTGTAAAAAATATAGATAATTACAACAGTGCATATCAGTCATTGCACTGATGACTGGTTTCTGCTTTGTTCTGCTACCATATTCTTAACACCCTGGATGGGGATCTAATAGTCAATTGAGAAACAGTGCTGGTTCTCAGAGATTTTCTTTCCATAAAGTATTGCTTTATTTCTGCTATACCACACGTCTAAACACTTTTAGATCCCTGTGAAAAACAAAGAAACGCCTTCACAGTAATGGGATGAAATGGTAAGAACACGTCTTGAGTAAATTTATATTTGAGACATATGAGTAGAATTTGCTCTTACTCTATAAAAATTCCTTTAGTTATTTCTAGAGTTCACATTTTCAGAATCACTGTGCTGCAGTCTTCATTACATCAAGATGATCTGGATTGTAATTTATATCAGCTGTTATTATCAGGAAGTTGTCTTATTTTTTAATTTCCATGCTGGTAGTCGAATGTAGATCAGGAAATTTGAATCTGTTCTTTAAGAAGTATTTCTTTGAAGAGATATGGAACTAAAACCCATTTTATTCCAGAAAGTTAGTATACATATTATATGTATTAATGGGAATTCCCTGCTGGTTCAGTGGTAAGACTCGGCACTTTCACTGCCGTGGGCCCAGGTTCGATTCCTGGTCAGGGAACTAAGATCCCACAAGCTGAGTGGCATGGCCAAAAAAAGGAAACAACAAAACTATTTTTGCGTGTTTTTTTCCAGATGATTTTCACTGGGAAAATTACTTGAAAGAGACTGGATCTTTAAGTGCTCCTTCAGAGTGTTTCAGACAGGTATGCCAAAATTCTGTAGATGTCATGTTGTATATATTGATGTAAACTATTCACTTGTTGAAGGGTGACTGTGTGATTGTTAGGTTCTAGTAGTGTGAGGAGATAGTGGGATTGTGATAGTGCTGCTTAAGAACCAGATGGTCTCTTTGCATCCATTCATTAAGAATTTACTTTATGTCAGATATACTAAGCTCTTATGACTGCCCATCTGGAGAGAAAGACAGATATGTAAATAATTAATTATGAAAAGTGTGATAACTATACTGGGAGGGCTTACAGAAGAGGTGGCTATCTGAGGTGGTTGGGATGAGGGGAGAGATATTCCAGGCAGAGAGAACATCCAAAGCAAAGGCACGTGGGTGTAAAAGAACCTGAGTGTTTAGGGATGGTATGGGGTGGCTGAAGCACAAAGTGGGTAGAAGTGATAGTATGGAAATGAGATTAAGGTGCGGTAGCTTTTAACCTCTACTGAGGATTTGGGCTTTATGTTAGGCAGTGGTGAGCTGCCGTTCGGCTTATTTTAAGGGGAATGGCCTAATCATATTCTTATTTTAGAAAGCCACTCAGGATGCATTTTTGAGGCTGTATTTGGGTTGCCTGGAAGTGGGCAGATGAATAAGATCAGCAGTGGGCAGCCAAGTCAGGCTGCATGTCAAGCCAAGGAGAGGGTTTGGAGAAGATCTTTTTCTTAACCCTTATAGCTCTTACTTTGTTCACCAACTGCTGTGACTGTTACTTAAAACGTTCCTCGCGTATTCTGGTAACATAACTGACCATTTGATTTTCTTATAGTTGATGCATTTTAACAAAATTTTATTTATATGTGTGTGTATATATAGTCCAAGATTCCACCAGCTAATGACTTCAAAGTTGGTATGAAATTGGAAGCCCATGACCCTCGCAATATGACTTCAATATGTATCGCCACAGTCGTTGGAATTACTGGTGCCAGGCTACGTTTAAGACTGGATGGTAGTGACAACAGAAATGATTTTTGGCGGCTTGTTGATTCTCCGGACATACAGCCTGTTGGGACATGTGAAAAGGAGGGGGACTTACTTCAGCCTCCACTGGGTAAGGATAAACAGTTTTTAAAATAACATATTCTTGTTAATGTAATATTCAATAGAAATAATTTTAAATGGCCTTTTAAAAATCTCTTCTTCTGGGCATTCTTACAAATAGATAGTCAGGTGGTTACTGTGGAGAAAGTATGAGAAAGTAACTCAGTACCATATGTTATAGAGTTTCACCTAAGTACGTATTTGGCATTTGTGTGCTAAAGGTTCCCCACTCCAGTGGAAGACTCATTCTGCCTTAAAACTTGAAATGTCAAAAGCAGCTCTACTGGATTACACATGCAGATTCAGAAACCCTTCTGTGGGAGAAGTTGTAGCATTTGATATGAGTCACTTCCTCCCTCAATATTGTCTAATGAGCTATTCATCATTTTTGGTATGGGGATGAGCACAGCAGAAGGGTATGATTTTACATCGGGACTCCAGTTTCAGACTTGGGAATTTCATTACACCTATGTGGGAAGAAGTCATAGTGAGAGGGGTAGGAGTCAGTACCTATAGATCTTTGAAAAGGAGGAGATGGATGGAACTCTTCAGCAAAGGTTTTTAATACAAAGCTCTCAACTTTGACCAAGTTTTTAAAAGGTAAGAAGTGTGTGACACTAATTTTGTGCAAAAATTTTCTCTTTTAAAGAGTACCATGGTGTTCTGTAGAATTTAAGGATTTAGTTTATTACTTCTACATTCTGAGTGAATGGTGGGTATTGGTTTTTGTTTCTTCTTTACAATGCTAAAAATGAAAATTCTCTATTATAAAGCACAGTGAGCGAATGGATTTTTTTGTCTCCTACTAGTGAAAAATTCTCTGAGAACCAAAAATGTAAGATAATAATAACTACTCTTTTAGCAATATCTTTTTATACTGTCCTTGCTGTAATTGTTACTTATTCCTAATTTGATGTAAAATATTTGAAAAAACTAATCAGAGATGTGTTATTCCAAGAAGATGGTTTAGGGTGTATGTGTTTTATGCTTTTCCCCTTTTCTTTCTTCATATCATTCACATTTTTTGTTGTTTATTTTTATAATATTTCGTAAATCATACAGAATTCTGTAAGAGACATAATATAAACCTGAGGCTTAGTGCTTCCCTGTTTGGATTTTATTTCTCTGTTTACAACATGATACTATGTGTTTGTGTTTTGTTTAAAGGAAACATAGCTATTGTGATTGTCAGCATTTCAAACACATAACCAAATTTATAATCATTCTTTTTTCAAATTACTTTTAGAGTTTATTAATTAAAAATATGAAATACATAGCAATACATGCTGATTAGTGTGTATTTTGACAGCACATAAAAAAATACAATTTTTGCCAATTTGCTCATCAGGCGCTTTTGAATAGTTTCCATTTTAATATAACACAACTTATTTCGTTTTCCTTTTTAAAAGGTTTATTTATTTAAACCTTAAAGGTTATTATTGAAAAGGGATTTTTTTTGTTTTTATTTTTGTTTTTTTTGGCTGCGTTGGGTCTTTGTTGCTGCGCACGGGCTTCCTCTAGTTGTGGCGAGTGGGGGCTACTCTTCGTTGTGATGCACGGGCTTCTCATTGTGGTGGCGTCTCTTGTTGTGGAGCACGGGCCCTAGGCACCCGGGCTTCAGTAGTTGCAGCACGCAGGCTCAGTAGTTGCGGCACACGGGCCCTAGAGTGCGTGGGCTCAGTAGTTCCTGCGCACGGGCTCTAGGGCGCGCGGGCTTCCGTAGTTGTGGCACACAGGCTTAGTTGCTCCGTGACATGTGGGATCTTCCTGGACCAGGGATCGAACCCGTGTCCTCTGCATTGGCAGGCACATTCTTAACCACTGCGCCACCAGGGAAGTCCCTAAAAGGTTTTTTTAAAGTTTCAACATACATGGAGAAAAGTGTACAGCTTATAAATGAACACACTTGTATAACCAACACCTAAATCAAGAAATGGAACATTGTCAGCCCCCTAGAAGCCCCATTCTTGCTGATCCCCAGTCATATCCTCCTCCTTCCCAAAGGTAACTACTGTCCAGACTTACTAATATCATGGATTAGTTTTATCTATGTTTGAATTTTTAACATGCACTTTGATCTATTTTGATCTTTTAATCTATGTTTGACTTTAGGCAATTAAAGAATTAAGAAAAATGCTAAATTAAAAAAGATAATCATGGTACATCATGTAATAGGATAAGATGGGGGTTAAGAGAAAGGCATAAGGACCAGAGAATGATTCTTATGCACTATTCTAACCACAGTGTGGAGAATCCATGCTGTGGATAACTATTTATTAGATAGCACTAATAATACTGATTTATTTTAAGAGAGTGTGTAACAACCCTCCCCCATTTTTCCCAGCAACAATTATTTTCCTAGTCAGATTAAGGGTGTTTTGGTACATGATTATTATAGGATGACTTTCTGTCTGAACTTCCTTGGGTATTTTATCCTATTGATGGACCCATTGCCAATGTGATTCATGTGCCTCCCTATCTTAACGCATGTATTCATCAGGGATGCATGCCAAGTTCTCACCAATTCTGGCATCAAGGGAGGCAAGTGTTGCATGTAACAGATTGCCCCCAGAAAATACTAAAATTAGCAGACCCCTGCTCCCTGCTGCACTTGCCAGATGCTGTGATATTCACCATTAATTGATGAGATCTCTAGAGAAGACACCTGTTGAGTCTATTTTGATAGTATCTGATACAAGTTCTAAGATAAGATCATTTAGTGTGAGCAAAGATTACTAAAGTGAGAGCTGTCTTTTTTCCCAACATAATGTATGAAAAATTTCAAACCTACAAAAAAGGTGAAAGAATTTTACAGTGAGCACCCACATACCCACTACCTAGGCTCTACCGGTTATCATTTTACTATACTTGCTTTATCAGTTATCTGTCCATCTGTCCTCCTGTTGATTCATCAGTCCATCATATTTTTAAATGCACTTCAGGATAAGTTATTGACATCAGTGCATTTCTCCTAAATACGTTCGCATGCATATCATTAACTAGAGGTCACTGTTTATTTACAGTTTTTTTCCTTTTGAGGCGAAATTTACATATGGTGAAATGCACCATCATAAGTGTACATTTGCTGAGTTTGACAGAAAACTGTCTTTCGGAAAGGAAATAAGGCAGGGGCTCTGAGGAAAAAGAGGGACTGGAAGTCTTTTGCAGCCTTTTTACGCCGCGTGTGTGGTTGTTGGTGGGGAATGGAAGCTCTCCTGGGCTCTGGCTTGGATTTCTCCTAGTATTATGGCCCATTCCCAACATATATGTGTATGTTGGTGAACCCTAGCTAGTGGCTTCTTTAAGATGAGAATTTCTACCCCCACTGTAGCATTCTTGTGTAATAGTACAGTGGATACAGTAACACTGATTGGAGGGTGCACCAGCTCCTCTTGCCCATTTCCTGAGTTCCTCAATAAGAAAGTCACTCTCTGGAGGAGAATGGTAAATGAAACGTTTTTTATAAATACCAACTTGCTGTAATATCACAGGGAGGCTTTTAAAAAATGATTTCTGCTTTATTTTATAAAATAGGGTACCAGATGAACACATCATCTTGGCCAATGTTCCTCTTGCGAACACTGAGTGGATCTGAAATGGCACCTGCAACATTCTTTAAGGAGGTGAGAAAGATGTTATGAAAAGCTTCCATTAACTGGGCTGTGGTTTTATTGTTTCAGTGGGTGCTTAAATGCTTTGTCTTCTCTGACATGGAAAGCAAAAATGCTTTTTAAATTACTTGATTGGCAAGTGTATTAGTCTGCTTGGGCTGCTGTAGCAAAGTACCACAGACTGGGTGGCTTAAATAACTGAAATTTATTTTTTCACATTTCTGGAGGCAAGAAGTCCAAGATCAAAGTGTCATCAGGGTTGGTTTCTGGTGAGGCCTCTCTTCTCAGCTTATAGTCTTTTCGCTCTGTCCTCACATGGCCTCTTCTCTGTGCATGCGTGGAAGAGAGGGATCTCTGGTTTCCCTTTCTCTAGAAAAGACACGAGTCCTGTGGGCTTAGGGCCCCACCGTTAGGACCTCACTTAACCTTTATTACCTCCTTAAATGTCCTGTTTCTAAATATAGTCACATTGGGAGTTAGGGCTTCAAATTATGAATTTTGGGAAGATGTAACTCAGTCCATAACAGTGGCTTGAACAGAAATTTATTTTCTCACAGCGCTGGAGGCTAGAAGTTGAGATCAAGGTGTCTGCAGGCTTGGTTTCTTTTGAGGCCCCTCTCCTTGGTTTATAGATAGTCGTCTTCTCCTCTTTGGGAGGAAAAGATACATGAGCTACGTATCTGCATCCTAACTTCCTCCCCTTATGAGGACATTGGTCATATTGGATTAGGGCCCACCATAATGGCCTTATTTTAACTTAATTATCTCTTTAAAGACCCTATCTCCAAATACAATCACATTATGAGGTACTGGGGTTAGGACTTAAACATATGAATTTTGGTTGGGTGGGGGGTGAGACACTATTCAGCCTGTAACAGCAAGTCATAAAAAAGGCTCAGTTTTAATCATCCAGTAGTCAAAATGAATTAATACCTTCTTTCTTGACCTCAGATACAAAAAGAGGTACTCTACTGGAAGCAAATGTTTCTTATTATTTTTTATGTACCTTCAGAAGTGAACCTTTGCCTCAGTTTGCTATGTTAGTCGTCTCTTTGATATTGGAGAAAATGATGGGACAAAATAACCACTTGAAAGTAACTTGGAGAGATTTGGTTGCAGAAGTAAAAGAATGTTATAAACAGTCATCAGAAAGAATTTGTTACAAGGAAATACTTGTTATATAACAAAGAGGGAAAATTCCAAAAATAGTTTATGCTCTTGAGAAAACGTTGAAAGAGTACACTGTGTTAAGAAACAATGAATGAAAGCCAAGTTTTAGTTAAATTACGGGTCAAAATATTTCTTTCTCACTCTCTGTCCTCATTGTAGTCTCAGTCATTAAATTTTATTACAGCCATTCATATCAGGAATGGTAAACATTGATTGTAGGTTTTAAAAACTTTTCAAGAAGATTAAAGATATAAAGATGTGCAGTGTCAATTGACATGATTCCTGCATTGCAAAGAAAAAATCTTTGAGTATAGCTTTGGGCAGCATGAATGCTGTAAGTGGGCTTGCCCTACCAGCAAGGGGCACAGGTGAATGCAGTCCCTTTGGGCATTGTGTAAAGCATATGTGAGGATAGCTAACAGCAAAAGAGATGTTTAGTAGTAGTCTTTATTAAATACTTATTAGCTTAGGCTGTGGCTTTAGAAAAGCCACTGGATCTATTTTACTTATTAAGTTGCTTTATCAGCTAGTCACATGCCGCATGTCACATTATGTTTTTCATTTTTAAAATTATAAAAGTAATTCATCTTTGTGTGGGGGGAAAAAATCAGGCAATATACTTAACTAAAGTGAAAAATTAGTGTCCATTTATCCCGTCCATTCCTCCATTCTACTGTTCTCTCCAAAATGTTCTTCTTGACCTTTATCTGTGCATTCACAAACATATGTGGGCTTTTATTTCTTAAACATAAATTGGAATATATTTTGTGATTTAGTTTTCCCCCTAAAATATGGATTTTTAGAAATTTCCATTTCGTTTCATATATATTTTAGGTTGTATTGTACTCTTCTGTGGTATGGATTACCATAAGTGATTTAACCTCTCCCTAAGGATTGATGTTTAGGTTGTCTCCATATTCTTGTTTAAATCATCTACAGTGGACATTCTTATAGAATGTTGTATAGTTCATATAGAACTTTTTCTGTAAGTGTGAATGCTTACATTCTTAGAAGTAGAATTCCTGTTCAAAGGGAATGTATGCTTTAAGTGTTGAAATATACTGTTAAATTGCACCTTAAAAGGGTGTTCCACACTATGCTCCAGTATTAGTGTATAGATATATTCATATTCCCACACCTTTACTAGCAATGAATATTAGCTATCTTTTAAAATTTTGTGCATCTTTTTTTGGAGGTGGGAATGGTAATGGTATCCCATTGTAATTTGCATTGAAGTGATTACCAGTGAAATTGAACTTTTAAAATGTGTTTAATGGCCTTTTATTTTTCTGTGAATCGCCTGATTGTAGCCTTTGCCTTTTTTCTACTGGATTTCTTTTCTTACCCTTACTGATTTGTGGGGTGCTCTTTTCAGCCAAGCTTGGAACTTGGCCAGGAGCCATCTTAAATCCTCACTCCTCCTTGACCCTGGCCTCTGGATAGCCAATTAATTAGGAAGGCTCACCTACTTAGCTTGCTAATTATTTCTTTGTTGTGTCTCTTCTTTCTAACCTTAATGCCACTGCCCCTTGTGCAGGCTTTCCTCTTGCCTAGACTGTTCAACTAGCCTTATAACTGCCTATAATTGTCACCCTTAAACACAACTGCTAGACATATCTGATACAGAAGCCATATCACATCATTCCATACTTAAAACTCCTTTGAAGTTCCCATTTGCATTCAGGATGAAGTATAAGTTTGTTAATATGGCCTTTAAGGTGCTCTGTGATCTGGTTTACAGTTGCCACTTCTTGCTTTGGATTTTATGTTCTAAATTGCTTATAATAGCCTGTCCATACCATATTCCTTTTTTTAGGCTGGTTATCTCTGGTTAATTCCTATTTTTATTTTAAGATTCATTTCAGGCATTAAATCCTCCAGGATACCTTCCCTATTTTTGCCTCTGTATTCTTATACTTCTGTAGCACCTTGTGCATATGTCAGTCTTTTTTAAAAATAAATTTATTTATTTATTTATTTATTTTTGGCTGGGTTGGGTCTTCATTGCTGCGCGCGGGCCTTTCTCTAGTTGCGTGGAGCAGCGGCTACTCTTCATTGTGGTGCGCGGTCTTCTCCTGGCGGTGGCTTCTCTTGTTGCGGAGCACGGGCTCTAGGCGCGTGGGCTTCAGTAGTTGTGGCTCGCAGGCTCTAGAGCGCAGGCTCAGTAGTTGTGGCGCATGGGCTTAGTTGCTCCGTGGCATGTGGAGTCTTCCCAGACCAGGGCTCGAACCTGTGTCCCCTGCATTGGCAGGAGGATTCTTAACTACTGCGCCACCAGGGAAGTCCCCCGTATGTCAGTCTTTGTGGTTATTGGATTATATTATTATTTTCACTGTCTCTTGGTTCCTAGACTGTGAGTTCGTTTTGAAAAGTTAACATGGCTTTGTATTTGCAGTGCCTATCATACGTCCTGGTACGTACTTGTTTGTTTGATGAATAAAGAAAGGATGGGGGAGTGCAGGAAGATGAATACATAGAGAGGGAGAAGATAGGTTTAGTTTTCGACATGTTGAAGTGCCTCTGGGAAGTTTGAGGAGGAATGACTACCACCAGACATTAGACATAAAGTATTTAGAACTTAGGGGCTTCCCTGGTGGCGCAGTGGTTGCGCGTCCGCCTGCCGATGCAGGGAAACCGGGTTCGCGCCCCGGTCTGGGAGGATCGCGCATGCCGCGGAGCGGCTGGGCCCGTGAGCCATGGCCGCTGAGCCTGCGCGTCCGGAGCCTGTGCTCCGCAACGGGACAGGCC
>NC_041234.1:2664760-2695297 GCF_002837175.3 Physeter macrocephalus | reverse complement strand
CCGCAACGGGACAGGCCACAACAGAGGGAGGCCAGCCTACCACAAAAAAAAAAAAAAAAAAAGTATTTAGAACTTAGAAGTAAGGTTTGGCTTGGGTACGTGGATTCGGGAGTTTTTAGCTTAAATGGTAGGGATGGAAGCCTTGAGCATGAATGAGCTAGTCCAAAGAGAATATATAGAAGGAGAAGAGAAGAGTGTCAAGTTTAGAACCTTGAGAAATACTCACTCACCTTTATGATGTATAAGTACCCATATCAGGTACTTAGTAGAGGTCAGTTAAAAGGAAAGCTGATTGTTGACTATTTGGTAGATAGGAAGTTCATCAGTTACATTAGCAAGAACTGAAGACCAGCTGAAAAGTGTCCTCAGATAGAGTTAAATTTGTAATTGTGGGGACAGAATATTGATAGAGTTCATTCTTGATGGCCTCGATTTACTCTGAAATAGGAAACTGACAGAGGCCAACCTTTGTCATATGAAGGATTCATACATAGATTGAAAGTCTGCTATATTCCAACACCAAGGCAGAGAACTTACTCTGTGGTTGGGGAGAAAGTCAGTTAACAAATAAAGTAATGAATGTATAGTGAGGAAACATTATTGGTCTTAAGGCAAGTGATAAAGGTTTGGAATAGCTGCCATGTGGGATGGGAGAGGGATCGACCTAGGGACGTATGACAGTATTTTGGAGGGTTCACCTGAGGATGAAGACTAAATATGTGTAGCACTGCATGTAATAAGCATGTGGGACGTTTCTCCAGCAGTGCTTGGCAACTGAGTATAAATAGATAAAGTGGATGGTGATATTGAACTAAGGTTTGGAGGTAACAGAACAAGGACAAGGGGATAAGTTGGTTTGGGGTGCTGAGAAGAAAGTGGTGATATGATGCTCTGTAACCTGAACGTGAACGGGTGTGATAGAATGTTAGAGTGTTTGGTCCTCTTCTCTTCTTTTTTTTTTTTTAAAATATTTATTTATTTATTTATTTGGCCGTGCCGGGTCCTAGTTGCAGCACGTGGGACCTTTGTTGCTGCGTGCAGGATTTTCGTTACGGCATGCGGACTCTTAGTTGCGGCATGCATGTGGGATCTAGCTCCCTTACCAGGGATCGAACCTGGGCCCCCCACATTGGGAACGTGGAGTCTCAACCCCTGGACACTACCAGGGAAGTCCCCTCTTCTCTTCTTTATACAGTGGTTCTCAACAGGGGACGTTTTGGGTTATCACAACTGTGTGTGTATGTGGGTGCTACTTATACCTAGTGAGTAAAGATCAGGGATGCTACTAAACATCCTACACTGCACAGAACAGCCCCTACAACAGAATGTTCTGGTCCCAAATGACAGTAGTGTCATGTTCGAGAAACTCTGATCTGTATTAATTCCTTGGTGATCTCATCTAATTCTTGGCTTTAAATACAGTTTATATGCAGATGACTTTCAAATTTATATTTCCGCTCCAGACCTTTTGCTCCCAACTCAGACTTGTATATCCAGCCTACCTACTCAGTATCCCTACATGGATGTCTAATAGACATGTCAAACTGCTCCACCTGCAGCCTTTCCCATATCAGGGAGTAGCAACTATCCTTCCATTTGCTTCTGCCAAAAACCTTGGTGATAATTTCTGTCACACACTACATCCAGTCCATATGGAAACCCTATTTGCTCTACCTTCAAAATATATTTGAAATCTAACCACTTCTTGCCGTCTCCATTGCTATCAGGCTAGAACAAGCTGCCTTTATCTCTCATTTGGATTACTGTGGTAACCTCTTCATAGATCTCTTTATTTATAACCTTACAGTCCGTAGTCAACACAGCAACCAGAGTATTCCGTTTAAAACAAAAGTGAGATTATATCACTCCTGTGCTCAAAACCACCCAGGGTGCTCCCTGTTTTACTCAGAGTAAAAGCCAGAGTTCTTACAGTGGCCTCCACAGGTCTACATGATACAACCCCTCACTATCTCTCTGACCTCGTTTCCTACTGCCCTCCCACTTGCATACTGCATTTTAGCCACACTCTGCTTCTTTGTTCTTTGAATATTTCAGACACATCTCCTGTTTTAGGGCCTCTTCCTTTAGATAACTGCATGGTTAATAATCACCTCCTTCAGGCTTCTGTTCACATGTCACCTTACAGATGAGGCTTGTCTTGATTACCCTGTTTACAGTTGCACAACCCCTCCCCTACATTGCTCTCTGGATCTCCCTTTACTCTGCTCTTCTCTCTCTTTCTCTCTCTCTGTTTTTGCAAAGCACTTATCATTTATAACATAGAATATATTTTACTTATTATGTTCCTCATCTTTCTCTTTACTAGCATGTGAGCCCTGCAAGGGTGGGATTTTTATTTTGCTAGCTAATATATATCAAGAACCTTCAGTAGTGTCGGGTATTTAGTAGGCACTCAGTAAATATTTGTAAATGAATAAATGAAGGTTAAAGGACTACATTTCTTGATGAGGTCAAAGAAGTAATTGATTAAAAGTAAGGAAGTAGAAATTAAGGAAAGGAGTTTGTGATCAGAGGTAGACTCTAGGAATATAGCCGGTAAACAAAGCTATAAAAAACTCCAGGCTTTATGGACCTTACCTTCTAGCTTGGTAAATTTATAGTAAGCCATAATAAATACATGTGTATTATGTTTGATAGTTGTATATGCTAAGGAGAAGGGAGGGTGACATTTTAGATAGGTTGGCCAGGAAGGTCTTGCTGAAGAAGTTGCCATTTGAGTGAAGATGTGGAGAAAGGGAGAGAACGAACCTTGAGACTACAAGGGTAAAAATATTCCAAGCAGAAGGGTAATGTAGGTAATGCTGAGACTGGCTTCAGTCAGTGGGATATGTGAAAAAGTAGCCTGTAAGGAGAACCATATTGTAGGTAAGCAAGGAGGGAGGTTAAAAGGCCATTCTTTGCTAGCCACCTTCTAGAACAGAATCATTTTCTTACAGTAAAAGAAAAGAGAATGATCCCTTGTTTATTTTAGCTGTCACTTTTGCAAATTATATCTTTTTTTTTTTGTGGTACGTGGGCCTCTCACTGTTGTGGCCTCTCCCGTTGCGGAGCACAGGCTCCGGACGCACAGGCTCAGCAGCCGTGGCTCACGGGCCCAGCCGCTCCGCGGCATGTGGGATCTTCCCGGACCAGGGCACAAACCCGTGTCCCCTGCATTGGTAGGCGGATTCTCAACCACTGCGCCACCAGGGAAGCCCTGCAAATTATATCTTTGTGTTTAGGAAGTCATTCAAGAATGGATGATGACAAACTATATATATATATATATATATATATATATATATTTATATATATATATATATTTATATATATATATATTTAAATTAATTAATTAATTAAAATTTGGGGCTGCATTGGGTCTTTGTTGCTGCGTGTGGGCTTTCTTTAGTTGCGGCGAGTGGGGGCTCCTCTTTGTTGTGGTGCACGGGCTTCTCACTGCGGTGGCTTCTCTTGTTGCAGAGCACGGGCTCTAGGCGCGTGGGCTCTAGAGCGCCGGCTCAGTAGTTATGGCTCACCAGCTTGGTTGCTCCGCGGCATGTGGGATCTTTCCGGACCAGGGCTCGAACCCGTGTCCCCTGCATTGGCAGGCGGATTCTTAACCACTGCGCCACCAGGGAAGCCTACAAACTATATTCTTTAAAAACATTTTAGGGCTTGAGCCCTGGTCTGGGAAGATCCCACATGCCGCTGAGCAACTAAGCCCGTGAGCCACAACTACTGAGCCTGTGTGCCTAGAGCCCGTGCTCTGCAACAAGAGAAGCCACCGGAATGAGAAGCCTGCGCGCCACAAAGAAGAGTAGCCCCTGCCCGCCGCAGCTAGAGAAAGACCGCGCACAGCAACGAAGACCCAATGCAGCTAAAAATAAATAAATAAATAAATTTATTTTTTAAAAAACAACACATTTTAAAGCAACTTTGTATCATTACCTTTTGTGGACAGCAGAGGGAACCATTTTGCCAGTTATCTAAATCTGGAGGGAGGTTGTTTTGAGATAAAGTCCTTTTGTTTACTGTGTTATTAAAACAGTAGTTCCTTTGATTTTTTTAAAATAAAAATTTGTTTTCTTCTAGAGCTTTATTAATATTTATTTGTATGGCTGTACTTTTGTAAGAAAATTTGATAGTTTTCATGAAATTTAGAAGAATTAATAAACAGTATGAAAATCTTTAGAGAATAAATTGCATTTTGTCTGTAATCATTTTCTGGTTTTTGTTACTTGCCAGCCAGTAGTGACATTGATAACATACTGTCATATTGGGATTTCTTTTTAGGTTATACATTTGAATCTTAAAATTCGTTCTGTTTCTCTTGTCATGACTGTCTTAAATCTGTTTTGTAGCAGAAAATGTATATTGCCATTTGATCTTAGTTTACTTTGCTATGGAAAGTCTTACTCTTACTCTGTTAAATGACAGTGTAAGGCCCTGTGATCCTTATATGTGTCTTGAATGTTTTTTGCATTCTGTGAATGTCTAGCACAAATATATCAACCTCCATGGTTATACTTTGTAAAATCTGCCCCCCCTTCTTTCCATATGTAATAACTGATAACAGACCTTTAGCCCTTTCATGAAGTGTCAGTATGTGACTCTGCTTCTTACTTACCAGCTATTTATCAAATACTTTGATCCTTGATCAATCTAACTTTTGCCCTGCTGACTTTCAGGGTGGTTTTTAAGAATCATATTAAGAATATGTAACTTTTGCCCTGCTGACTTTCAGGGTGGTTTTTAAGAATCATATTAAGAATATGTAATTAAAAGGACTTTGAAGGCTAAGAATTAAGGAATTTTCAGATTGCAAGGCTAAAGGAAACAGAGAAAGCATGGGATGTTGAGATGGGTTTAAAGGAGGCTTTTTTTTTTTTTAACATCTTTATTGGAGTATAATTGCTTTACAGTAAAGGAGGCATTTTTAAAAGGAACCAATCTACCAGATAGGTTTTTAAAATTATATCTTGGTGAAAGAGTTAGCTGAGAGCTCATTTACTGTTCTCCAGGTGATTCCTTGGTTCATTCATTTAAAAAATGCTTACTGTTGGGTACTGTGCTGGAAATAACAATATGTAGAAGATGTGGTACTTGGTTTTAAGAATCCTTTTGTCTCATAGAGGAGTGAACACATTTTTTTTTTAAGTTTTTGGCCACACCCCACGGCATGTGGTATCTTAGCTGCCCAACCAGGGATTGAACCCACACCTCCTGCATTGGAAGGCGGAGTCTTAACCACTGGACCGCCGGGGAAGTCCCAGAGGAGTGAACACATTTTAACAATAGTTTCACAGTTGAAGGCAAGAGCACCTCTTTGGTGGGCCTTGGAGTGGGCAGGCATTGGTCAGGGAAACCTTAAAGAGACCAGGAGAATTGGGCTTTGAAGTGTGGATGAGTTGGAGTTGGCACAGCAGATGATGGGGTGTAGGGTGTTCCACAAAGTTGGCTACTTAAGTTTAAAATCTAGCTCTGATACTTATGGTGTAGTCTTAGGCCACTGTGCATCAGTTTTATCATCTGTAAAATGGGTATAATAACCGCACTGACTTCATAGGATTGTTGTGAGAATTAAATGAATATATGGAAAATGTTTAAACTGTGCCTGGCATATACTAAACAATTGAAGGTTACCTTTTTAAAAAATATATAATAAGCACTCCTTAAGGTTAACTTATTTATTTATTTATGGCTGCGTTGGGTCTTCGTTGCTGGGTGTAAGCTTTCTCTAGTTGCGGTGAGCAGGGGCTACTCTTTGTTGCAGTGCACAGGCTTCTCACTGCGGTGGCTTCTCTTGTTGTGGCTCTCGGGCTCTAGAGCGCGGGCTTCAGTAGTTGTGGCGCGTGGGCTTAGTTGCTTCGTGGCATGTGGGATCTTCCCGGACCAGGGCTCGAACCCATGTCCCCTGCATTGGCAGGCGGATTCTTAACCACTGCACCACCAGGGAAGTCCCCTGAAAGTTTAACTTTCAATATCGTTATTCTAAAGATCTAGGGGGTAGAATTGGCAGGTTGTGGTCTTTGATTGTGTTAGGGGGAAAGGATGCATCTAGGGTAGTGGTTCTCAGCCTTGGATCTGGGCAATTAAAACATGCCCTGGGCCCCACCTAGACTGATTTAATCAATAGCACTGGCAATGTGGCTCCAGGTGATTCTAATGTTGAGTCAGGCTGAGAACCACAGGTCTAGGACCATTTCCAGGTTTCTGGCTTGGGTGATTGGATTGCTGATGGTGCCATTTACTAGGATAAAAAGCAAATTGAAAAAAAAAAAAAGATGTTGCTTTTAACATAGCACTTGGTCTTTCTAAGAATCCTTTTAGCATTTGCGTGCTTTAACTTTCTGTAACTAAGGAATACTTTTATTTTTTTAAAAACATTTATTTATTTGGCTGCGTCAGGTCTTAGTTGTGGCACGTGGGATCTTTCATTGCGGCATGCGGCCTCTTCCTTGTGGCGTGTGGGCTTGTCTCTAATTGTGGCACGTGGGCTGTAGAGCAGGGCAGGCCCCGCGGCATGTGGGGTCTTAGTGCCCTGACCAGAGATCGAACCCGTGTCCCTTGCATTGGAAGGTGGATTCTTAACCACTGGACCACCTGGGAAGTCCTTAAGGAATACTTTTAAATATTTGTTTCTGGATTGCATATCATAAATGACCCCAGACTTGTGTGACTTTCATGTTCTTGTATCTGCATTTTATATTTTGAGGTTTTTTTTTTTTAGATATTATCTGCTGCTGTTCCTTCTCTTTGGACTTAACTATCTTTCAAAATACCCTATAATTTATATATTTTTAGGTTTGTTTGACTCTCTCTTTTAAAATTTCTTGGTACTGCTTCCTCCCCTTCGTCCTGTCTGGCTCCCCTACCCCTGCTACCACCACTACTAGAATATAAGCTCCACCAGAACAGGGATCTTGATATTTTTGTTCACTTATGAATGCCAAATTCCTGGTACATAGTATATAATACATACTTCTTGAGTGAATGAATGAATGCATTACTATCAGGCTGGTTTTGTTTTTTTCTAGGTTCTTGGCTCTGCTCCAGAGTAAGTGAGATATTGTAGAGCAGAGTTTCAGAGGACTCCGTGAGAACTGTTTCTTCCTGTATTTAATTGATAAACACGAAGCTTAATTTTTGGTTGCTAAAGGTTGTAAGAATACAGTTGAGCAAATGCTTCTTAATACATTTTAACACTGAAAACTTTTTTTTAATGTTTTGGTAGGAACCACCAAAGCCACCTCTAAATAATTTTAAAGTGGGAATGAAACTTGAAGCTATAGACAAAAAGAACCCTTATCTGATCTGCCCTGCAACTATTGGAAATGTTAAAGGAGATGAAGTTTATATCACATTCGATGGCTGGAGTGGAGCTTTTGATTATTGGTGCAAGTATGATTGTCGAGATATTTTCCCAGTTGGGTGGTGTCGCCTGACAGGAGATGTATTACAACCACCAGGAACTCATGGTAAGATACTAACTAACTAATACATGTTCTTTTATTTTCTTGAAGTTAGATCTAACTGCTCTTGGCATTGAGGGTAGGAGTTCATGTCCAACTGAGGAGCAGCAGGCAGAACAGCGAGGGTACTGTCCAGGTTAGAGAGCTGGAGGTAAAAGTTTACAATTAGAATTTTTGAGGGCCAACACAACATCATGGTCTGATTTGACAGTCCACACTGGGGAATATGGACAAAGCTACAAGTCACACTTAGACTATTGAAGCCTTGCTGCTAGAAACATTTGGGGGTGCTCAGGTACCTTTATAGTTGATATTGTATTTAAAATTACACATGGCATTCCATTGTTTGTATCTTGAAGATAGTTTTTTAAAGGTTGGGCATAACAAGTGTTATATACATGTTTTACATGATTTTGGTTGTTTTTTCAAGTTAAATTGATACTTTGATAGTGTTAAGTAAAATCTACATGTCCGTAAAAATTTTTGACTGTGGAAGCCATCATAGGTTAGTATATTATTTCCGTCATGTGTTTATCAGTTGTAATGCTGCACTTCCTAAGTTGAATATAGTGTCATCTAGTCCAGATATTTTCTTTCAAAGAAAAGTCGTCAAAATATTGAAGCTCCTTGGTTGACTCTTCCAAGGACGTAGACATGCCTAACCTGGTCTTCTGTGATGGAATAACTGCTGAGATTTAAGTGGAGTCTAAGCACAGAACCCAATCATTTGGCCTAAGTTAAATGTAAACTTATAAGTGGAATCAAATGTAAACATACTTAAGATTTACCCCACTAAATTTATTTATTTATACCAGAAAAAAAAAGATGTGTGTAGCAAATGCTAGGTAGTGTGGTGGAGGAGGGCAGTGGCTAGGTATGAGTGCATAGCCGTATTATTCTTGTAACTGCTATTAGAATCTTCTGTAATTTGGAACTTTAACACATCCCATTATACTACAATACTACATATCATGATGATCTTTTTGTTAGGTACCTCTTTGGTTCCCTGCTGCCATAATTTTAGGAAAGAGAACATGTTAATGGTTGATTTTTGTAAAATTTAGTGTGATACAGATTTATGTACATAGGATACTAAAATAAGGCATGGGAATTCCCTCACGGTCCAGTGGTTAGGACTCCATGTTTCCACTGCAGGGGGCACGGGTTCAATCCCTGGTCGGGGAACTAAGATCCCACAAGCCCTGTGGTGTGGCCAGTAAATAAATAAATAAAATAAGGCATAGTCTCTGCCCTCAAGAAGTTTACCTTCTAGTGGGAGAGGGATGAATGGAGGGATAGACTTTAAAATAAATACAATACAGAATTAGCAGTGTAAAACTAGAGATGTATGCTAGATATGAAGGTGCCCCAAAGACATCCGGTCTGTTTAGGCTGGCGGAAAGGTGGTTGGGTAAAGGAAAGCTTCACAAAAAGACACATGATGTGAGTATTAAGAGAGGAGAAGGAGTTTGCCAGGCAGAATGGAGATAAAGGTAGGGTGGACACATCACAAAGGTGTGAAATTGCACAGTGTGTTCTGAAAACTGGTGAGTTCAGTTTGGGACATGGTAACTTTGGAATGTGTAGCCCAGAATGATATTGTCCTTCAGTATCTGGTCTCCCTATTTTTTCCCTTAGTAACGCAGGTTGGCTGCCTAACATAGAGACTAGATTTCCAGCCGTTTTAGCCGTTAGTTATGGCTGTGAGACTTAAGTCCTTGTCAGTGCGATAAAAGTACAGGTAGTGTGTTACAGAGAAGTGAATGTACCATTCTCTCTTCCTTCTTCTTGCTTGTGTCCTGCTGCTAGGAATGTGGTTGTTTTGGATGGAGCTCTATCTTGGATTATGAAATGGGGACCGTATTCTAGGCATTTCGAAGTGGAAAGCAGGAAGGAGCCAAGAGTCCCTGAGAACTTTGTGGAGCAGAATTTTTATACTAGCCTATTCCAGACTATTATTTGAGAGAAATAACTTTCTGTGTTATATAAACCACTGTTTTAGGCTTTTCTTTTACTGTTAGCTGAATTTAATCCTAACTAATTCAGAGTAATTTAGGACATCTAGGTAGACATGTCCATTGGATGGATGTACATGCATGTATGAAGCCTAAAAGAGTTAGGTCTTGGTTGACAGCGCAGGTTTGAGAATCATCACGTTCATTCAAATAAATACGCTTTGTGTCAGGTGGGATTACAGGTGCTGGCAGGGGAGTTGGTGTGGAGGTGGGCAGCTTACACATCCTGTTGATAGCAGTGAGTGGTGGAAGTTTTGGGTGTGATTTTATTTATACATGTGTAACAGGTAGAGGTACATGAGGATCAACCACAGAACCTTGTGGGTCAACATTTAAAACAATAATTCTCACACTGGAATCACCTGGGAGAGCTTGTTAAAAGGCTGATATCCTGATGCTTACGTCTAGGGGTTCTGAATCAGTAGGTCTGGAGTGGGGCTCAGGTGTTTCCATTGTACATGGTTTGAAGCCCAGACTTTGAGAAACACAAGCGTAAGAGATGGGTAGATGATAGAATTCAATTTAGGACACTGAGAAAAAGTATATAAATGTAGGAAAAGCACTAGGTTGATTCCCCTAACAACAGGAGAGGAAAGATTTTAAGCAAATAAGTATTCAACACTATCAAATGCAGCATAAAACTCAAGAGAGAGAGCTCATTAGTGGTCTTAAGTAAGTAAAAGCGTGGTTGCTAGACTTCTCTGAAAAACCAGATTTAGAAAGTTGAGGAGTAAATGGGAGATGCAAAGTATTTTTAAAAATGTGATTTCAGAAAAAAAATGTGACTTCAATACTTTCTGAAATATGCCTCCTCTGTCCTTTACCCCACTAGACAGTTCACCAGTTAATGTGAAAGTTAGAACCTTTACCTCAATTTATATTCCTTTACCCTCTACCATTTATAGTTGTCTTAAATATTTCCTCTATATTCATTGAGAGTGGCATTATACAGTGTGATAATTTTGGCTTCAATCATAAAACATAATTTAGAAAACTCAAGAAGAGAAGGAAAGTCTATTGTATTTGTGCACAGTTTTGCCCTTTCAGTTGTTCGTTCTTCTTTCCTGATTTTCAAAGATTGTTTCTTTTATCATTTTTTTTTTCTGTTTAGAGAACTTCTTTTAGTCATTCTTTTAGGGTATGTTGGCTGGCAACAAATTTTTAGTTTTCCTTCATCTAAGAATGTCTTTATTTCCCCTTCATTCTTGAAAGGTGGTTGCTGGATAGAGAATTCCAGGTTGGCAGTTGTTTTCTTTCAGCACTTTAAAAATGTTGTGCAACTTCCTTCTGGCTTCCATGGTTTCTGATGAGAAGTTTGCTTTTATTCGAATTGTTTTTCCCCTATAGGTTCCATTATGATTATGGGTCTGTTTTTCCTTGTAGTTCTTCTAGTATTTACATTATGCTCTATCTGTTTTCTGGCTCCATTATCAGGTGTGTCCAAATTTGAATTCTCTCATAACTTTCTGGTCCATTGAACCCTCTGTAGTAAGCCTTTTGATGTTTGTTTTGTTTTTTTAGCTTAAGGTCTGCTTTTATCTTGTATTAATGTAGCTATACCAGCTTTTTGTTGTTGTTGTTATACCAGCTTTTATTTGGTTGGTGTTCTTATTCTCTCTCTTTCTCTTTCTAATGTTCAGCCTTTATCTATCCTAATCTAAAGAGATGCATTTCTTGCAAATAGTCAGATTTTTATTTTTTTGCCAGTCAGCCAGTCTGACTGGAGCTTTTAATCTATTTATATGTATTGTAATCACAGATATATCGGGTTTTCAGCATGCCATCTTATTTTGTGCTTTTTATTTGTCTTGCCTTTTCTATGTTTCATTTTCCTTTCTTATCCTTTTTTGGATTATTTTTTCTTATTCCATTTGTTCCCATCTTGTTTGGAAGTTATACACTATATTTTCTGTTCTTTTAAGACTCTAGGAATTTTAACATGCTTTCTTCAAGGAAGTTTGAAATTAATATCTTTCTTCTGCACTAAGACAATAAAAGGAACTTAGAATACTCTACCTGTTTACTCCCTTCAAATTCACGTTATTACTGTTGTATATTTTAATTATATATTTTTGTAATCTTATAAACTATTACTATTATTGTTTAAGTAATCAATATTTGTTGAGATTCACCAACATATTCAACATGTTCTTTGCTCTTTATTCCTCCTTAGTAGGAATCCTCCTTAATCCCTTTCATCTGGGATTAATTTTCTTCTGCCTGATGTAGATCCTTGAGAATTTCCTTTAGTGAAGGTCTGCTAGTGGCATGCTTTCTCAGTTTATGTCCATCTGAATATATCATTATTTCACCTCCTTCCTTGAAAGACATTGTTTCTGGGTGTAGAATTCTAAGTTGACAGCTGTTTTCTTTCAGCACATTGAAGGTATCATTATTTTGCCTTTTGATTTTCATTGCTGTTGACAGTTCAGCTGTCATTCTATTTTTCCTCTGACTGTAATGTCATTTTTTTCTCTAGCTACTTTAATATTTTCATGTCATCTTTGATGTTTTGCATTTTCACTCTGATAATTCTAGGTGTGGGTTTTGTTGAATCTTGGCAAAACCACACAGATACAAATGATAAGTTGTTTACTTTCATTGTGAAAGTTTTTTAATGTTGGATATTATAATTTAACTGTTTTATCATTATTAAGGATTTCAAATGCCACAAATAATTTGACATTGTGAAGCATTTTTTATGACTAATTTTTTTCCTTTTGTTTTTGTACTTAAAAAAATTGAAGTACAGTTGATATACAATACTGTGTTAGTTTTGGGTGTACAGCAAAGTGATTCAGTTATATATATATATATATTTTCAGATTCTTTTCCATTATAGGTTATTAAAAGATATTGAATATAGTTCCATGTGCTATACAATAAATCTTTGTTGCTAATCTGTTTTATATATAATAGTTTGTATCTTTTAATCCTATACTCCTAATTTATCCTTCCCCCCTTTTACCCTTTAGTAACCATGAGTTTTCTATGTCTGTGAGTCTGTTTCTGTTTTGTATATAGATGCATTTGTATTATTTTTTAGATTCCACATATAAGGGATAGCATACAATATTTGTGCCAGTTGTCTGTTGATGGGCACTTGGATTGTTTCCATGTCTTGGCTATTGTAAATAGTGCTGCTGTGAACATTGGGGTGCATGTATCTTTTCGAATTAGAGTTTTCATCTTTTCCAGATATATGCCCAGGAGTGGAATTGCTGGATCATATGGTAACTCTATTTTTAGTTTTTAAAGGAACCTCCACACTATTTTCCATAGTCGCTGCACTAATCTAAATTCCTACCAACAGTGTAGGAGGGTTCCCTTTTCTCCACACCCTCTCCAGCATTTGTTATTTGTAGACTTTTTAAAATAGATTTTAAAATTAATTAATTAATTAAGTTTTGGCTCCGTTGGGTCTTCGTTGATGCTCGCGGGCTTTCTCTAGTTGTGGCACGTGGGGGGCTACTCTTCATTGCGGTGCATGGGCTTCTCATTGTGGTGGCTTCTCTTGTTGCAGAGCACGGGCTCTAGAGCACGTGGGCTTCAGTAGTTGTGGCACGTGGGCTCAGTAGTTGTGGCTCACGGGCTCTAGAGCACAGGCTCAGTAGTTGTGGCGCATGGGTTTAGTTGCTCCACAGCATGTGGGAGCCTCCTGGACGTGGGAGCCTCCCAGACCAGGGATCAAACCTGTGTCCCCTGAATTGGCAGGCGGATTCTTAACCAACTGCACCACCAGGGAAGTCCCTATAGACTTTTTGATGATAGCCATTCTGACTGGTGTCAGACAATACCTCACTGTGGTTTTGATTTTCATTTCATTAATAATTAGCAGTGTTCAGCATCTTTTCGTATGCCTGTTGGCCATCTGTATGTCTTCTTTGGAGAAATGTCTATTTAAGTCTTCCGCCCATTTTTTGATTGGGTTGTTTGTTTTTTTGATGTTCAGTGTATGAGTTCTTTGTTTGTTTTGGATCTTAACCCCTTGTCGGTGGCATCATTTGCAAATATTTTCTCCCATTTTGTAGGTTGTCTTTTTGTTTTGTTGATGGTTACATTTGCTGTGCAAAAGCTTTTAAGTTTGATTAGGTCCCATTTGTTTATTTTTCTTTTATTTCTTTTGCTTTGGGAGACTGATCTGAGAAAATCTTGCTACAATTAATGTCAGAGAATGTTTGCCCATGTTCTGTTCTAGGAGTTTTGTGGTGTCATGTCTTATATTTAGATCTTTAAACCATTTTGAGTTTATTTTTGTATATGGTTTGAGGGAGTGTTCTAATTTCATTGATTTACATGTAGATGTCCAGCTTTCCCAACACACTTGTTGAAGAGACTTTTCTCCATTGTACGTTCTTGCCTCCTTTGTCATAGATTAATTGACTGTAGGTGTGTAGGTTTATTTCTGGGCTCTCTATTCTGTTCCATTGATGTGTGTCTGTTTTTGTGCCTTACCATTGCTGTTTTGGTTACCTTAGCTTTGTAGTATTATTTATGACTACTTTTTGAATACAAATAAATCAACCCATGCCAAGGTAGAATTTGGAAACAGAGTAGAAACAAAGATGTGCCCACTGGTGCCACATTCTGATTTGTAAAGATTCACAGAAGTCCCCAGAAGAACCTTAGGATTCTGGGAAAAGTATGGTTAAAGATTGTTAGTTGATACTTAACGTTGCATATATGATTCATTTTGATTTTTTTTCAAGCATTGCTTATTAATTGCAGATAGATTAATAGGGTTAGTACTGTACTTGTTTACCCTCGGTGAAATACTCTTTGAGTAGAGAAAACATTTACTTTAGCCAATATATCATTCATTAAATGGCAACTGTAATATATAAGTATCATTTCTTAGATATGTTGTGATATATTCTTGAAAGCCAAATATTTTAAAATTATTTTTTATTAGTTTTAAATCATTTTTCTCTAATAGGAAAAGTAATGTTCAAAGGAAAAAGTTGAGAAAAGCAGGCAGAGATAACCATGGCAAACAGTTTTATCTATATTTGGGTTCGTAGTGCCTTTTTTTCTTTTGGTTTTACACATAAACCTTAAGAACACGCACACAGCCAAATCAGTAGAAAAATGTTAAGTTATGGTGTATTTAGTCTTTAAAATCATATAGAACAGTTTAGAAGAATGAAAGTGTTCCTGTTTACTAAGAAAACTCTCCAAGATGTATTAATTGAAAAGAAAACAACCCCCCCATACATACAATATAATACCATTAAGACAAAACAAGTAGTATGTATTTCTATATTTAACTGTAGGTATATGTATATAAATACACAGAAAAGATCTGAAAGGCTATACAGTATATCAAATCTGTCATAGTGATAATTTCTGAAAAGGGTGGTAAAGGAAGTGGTAATGGGGACTTTTGCTTTTATCTGTGGCCTTTTTTTTTAAACAAGAATGTATTGGTATGTTACATTTGTATCTTTTAAGTAACAGTTTCAGTTTGAAGAGAGATTATCCTGCATATTCCACTTTCCTGCCTACTTTTTCATGCTATCTTGTGACTGTATTCCCATGTGAAATATATCCCTACAAATTCAATTTTATTTGTTTTTTACTCCATCATGTGGCTATACCATAATTTATTTAACCAAACATCTATTTTGTTTGGCATTTAGAATGTTTCAAGATTTATGTTATTAAACTAGATGATATGAAGAATATGTCTTTGCATACCTCTCATTATCTGCATAGAATAAGTTTGCTGAGTCAGAGGGTACGTTTCTAAGGCTGACAAATTGTCATTCAGAAAGGTATACTCACTTCCACTCCCCCTCAGTGGTGGGTGAAAATGTTTTCTTCCTTCTCTGGTCAACTTTGGGCATTATCTTCTTATTTTTGCTAATTTTAAAAATGTTATTTTAAAAACTTTCATTTCTTAGATTACTAGTGAGGTTGAATCTTTTTCTTTCCATGTATTTTGGCCATTAATATTCCTTTATCATTTTCCTAATTGTCTTCTCCCATTTCTTTCTTAGAGTGTTCCTTTCATTGTTGATTTGTTTGAGTGCTTCATTTATTGCACATATCAACCCTTTGTCATAAAAGTAAAAACCTTTTCTCGGTCATTTGCTTTTTAATGTTATTTATGGTCTTTTAAGAAAATGTACAGAAATATTAAATTTTTTGACTTGAATATTAAATAATTTAAGGGCCTTAGAGTTAGATAATTTCAAAACACAAATATTAAATCAATTGAATTTTATGAATTAAAAAAATCTATTGTTTTCATTTGTTTTGAATATTTCTTGAACACATTGGAAATGTTTGTTTTTTGACCTTTGTGTAATTGCTTTTCCAATTTTTTTTTTTTAGACTACAGCACATAAAACCTTTTCAAATAATTAATGACTAAAGGCGATTCACTAGCCTAGTTTCTTAAGGAAATGTAGTGAGGCTTCCATGAGTGCTATTTTATTTGACTTTACATTAAAAACCTTATTTAAGCTTTACTGGTTTTCCTTTCAAGAATAGTAATAAGGTTTAATTTACTTTAAAACTTTTTCTAACAATTTTTCTTCCGGTGTTAACACTTCTATAATCAGAAACAGCTAAGTTCTTATCAGGCCTATCATTGGTATAAAAATCCACTGAGAAGCATACCTTCAATAGAAAATAAAGCAAGCTGAGTGGCTTTTTTTCCTCGTTTATTTAGATTTTCCTTTCTTGGCTCTTGTTAATGACTCTACAGTCTTTCAAAGCTCTTTACTTCTGGTTGGTGCTGTCACAGCTCATCAGATTTATTCTAGAGACCTGCACAGGGTGTCTGGTGAGAAAGAGGAAAGAACTATGTGTGCTGCTGTGTCCTTGGCAACTTAAGCCTGAGTCAAGTAAACTAAAACAAAGTTCATTGTAGATTTTTTTCTTGCAAAATTTTTTTGATCTTGCTGTTCTCTGTTTCGATTTTTCCTCCTCCCTTTGTATCTCATATCTTAGTTCTCTCTAAATAAATGATAGAAATTTAGGAATGCCCAGTAAACTGTTGGTTTCTTCTCATATTGCCCTTCCTTTGTCTCTGGCATATACAGTCATAGGAATTTATAGCCAGTCATTTCATTAAAGTCCACATGTTTAATACATGAAGGACAAGACTTGGAATCCAACAACTTAGCATCAGAACTGAGACACCTGTTATTTTAAAGGCTATGTATGATTTAAAAAAAAACTTTTCTTTTCCCTGTCTTTATTTGGGAAAGTTTGTAAACAAATAGGTTACTGTATTGTTTTATAAACACAATAAATGTAGGTTTTTAGTCTTCTGAGAAATTGGGGAAATTCAGAAGCAGAGTATTCTTTTTAAAAATTTGACCCAATGTTAATTTTTTTCTAATATTGTGGGATATTCAAAGGTTTTTGTTTTGTTTTATAAATATAGCTATATTATAAACCATTCTACCTGGCTTTGAAGGTACTTAAATACTTTTAAAGTTAACTATATAATTTCTGAAACATTAATGAATTAGTTTTATTTAACGTAGTTTCAGATTTATGCATCATTGATTATAGATTAATGACCCACACTAGTGTGAAGTGTCATCTTGTAGTCTAATTCTTTAAGCATTTGTGACCATACAAACCAAGAAAGAGGGCAGCAAGCTTCCAGATGCTTAGATTATAAAGTTGCAGGATCCCAAGGGTATAGAGGAATTCCTCTGGTCCAAAGGGAAGTGCAGAGGAGGGGAAAACCTAGAATCAGAAAGGTATAGCCAAGCATTCCTGTCTAGTGGCACCATATCCTGTCAGTGATCATTTTAACTATTTTCTTGATAAAAATCCTTCAGTTTATTTGGGTCCCCCACCCCCTGCCTCTCATGGAAACAGCTTTAATTTCCAAGTGGAACTCAATGGTAACATGACATTTCCTTCACAACTTTGTAAAACATTTCTGATTATGAATAATTGATAGAACTGGAATATTAGATTTTCTTTGTTGGTAATTCAGACATAAATTGTATGAATAGGAACTTTCTTCTTAAGATTAAAGTGAAAAATAGGTTTTAAATATAGTTATCCTGGGCACTGTTAAGCTGCTTCTTTGAATGGTGGTTTATTTTACATCGTGTGTGTGCGCACACGTGTATGGTTTAGCTTTTAATTAAAATTTTAAGGGAGTGGGTTTTAAAATCTAAATTTTTGATCTTTTAAAAAAATGTAATTAGTCATTTTATATTGTAGTCTTATTTTCTCCTATGTAACATTTTTCTTTGGAACTATTTAAAAGTTAGTCTTTGTAAAAAGTTTTATTGAAGTATAGTTGATTTATAATGTGTTAATTTCTGCTGTACAGCAAAGTGACTCAGTTATACATATATATATTCTTTTTCAAAGTTAGTCTTTTGAGAAATATTTGAAAGCTTCCATGTGTAAACAAGAAGTAGCTCTGCTCCCCACCCCCATCTCATTCTCATTTTTTTAAAAAACAAAACCAGAAATTATGGTTGCTTTTGCTCTGTTTGGGTAACCAGAGGAGTATGTGGTTTCTATAACTTGTGCTTCACCTCTCTCTAAATTTTAAAATTAAGATTTTATAGTTTTTCAGACATATCTTTACCAAATTTTTCCCTCTTTTTATATGACTGTGTGTGTTCAGTAAACACCACATAAAGCAGCACTTTTCCTTTCTCTGTTATAGTGGGTCAAAAGTAGCAGAGGTACATAAAATTAAGGCTGTAAAAAGTTCGAGGTGTATCAGTCCTATCAGAAAGCTTCTGAATAAACATTCGAGTATTTGTTTGGATTTTTGCACTTAATGTAGCTCAAAATAAAATACAGACTAATAATGTTTAGTATATTTAGTACTTTTCCTGTTTGGTATAAAAGAAGTAGGTAGAAATGCTATCAACCCAAATTATTCACTCAAAAGCCAAGAAATTTTAAACAGCTGATACTTTCTTTTTCATACGTACAGCTTGGAACAAATGTTTTGCTTGTGCAAATGAGACAGCTATTATGATGCAAAGAAGTATCTTGAAGAAAAAAACAAATTTCCTTTTTCTGTTTTCAGCTAAATACTGCAGTAATTGCAAGCAGAGCCTGAAGCTTCTTTCTTGTTTCGGTTCTATGATATATTTTAACAAGTTCTCTTGAGACTATTAAAGTGTCTTGGTTTTTAGGACATGTAGTCCAGCGGGAATAACTTTGTCTACAGATGCAATGGGTTGGCAATTAGATTTTTGCATGTCTTCTCATTTGTTTCCAGATTCTCTGACCCAGGGTAACCTTTGGTTCTTTTCTCAAGGCAGGAGTGAAGGAAGTTTGAGCAGGTGACTGATGATCACTGTCTATACAGCCCACAGACAATATGCGAATTACTTTAGCAGCCCTCTTAATCCCCTCCCCCCCCAAACCAACAAATGCAAATAGCTTCATCCCATTTGCTAGAATTTCAGGCTTGCTCCGGCAACATGGGCTTTGTTGTTAACTCGCTTTCTCCAGAAAGGCAGTTTTGTTCCTGGTAGAGGAGAAAGGCTATCAAATGGAACCTAAATCACCCTTGTGGTAAATACAGCAACAATTTTGTTTCTCTGGAATATTTCTAAAGGTAGGAATTACCCCAAAAGTTTCTTTCTATTGCAGTTGAAGTGTGGTTAAAGAAATTCATTGTCTGCTTTTGTTAGCTTTTGTATATTAAATATCCCAGTCATTTCTGTTATCTAAAAAAAAAATCCTCTATTTTGTTCTAAATATTACATGATGAAATAGTTGGCACTATTATTTGATTAGTCACTTCTAAAAACTGTTTTACAGTACAAGGGAAAAGTCAGATTTTGGTTATTTCCACGATAAAAATGGTTTAAAATAAGAAAGGAACAACCCTATTGTAAGTCAAACTTGATCACTTAAATCTCCAGTTTGTAATCAAAAGTTGCCAAATATTTTTCTATAGCTTTGAGGAATACGACATGATTTTTCACGGGTATTACGTGAGACTTATTAAAAGGATTTTTATGATATAGAAATGTGGATAACATATTTTACTAATTATTGTGTCAATACATTTAATGTGTTTTGTGGAAATTATAGTGGTGACTGCTATTTTTTTTCAGGAGCATAATGGAAGTCACTCTGTAGAAGTCATTCAATAAGAAAAAAGACGTTATGGTTTAAAAATTGAGTGATTTTTAAAAGCTCAGTCTTGATAAACCATAATGGAATAGAATATGAAAAAGAATACATATATATATATAACTGAATCACTTTGCTGTATACCTGAAACTAACACAACATTGTAAATCAACTATACTTCAATAAAATAAATTAAAGAAAAAAAAAGCTAGTCTTCTTAGGTGAATTATGAATTGACCTGAAACAACTGAAGTTGCTTCTTTTTGTGTGAACTTTCTTCTCACAATATTAAAGATTTTGGAAACTGTCATCTTCTTTAATAATGTCATTTTAACCAAAATCTTGGTTTCTCATGAACTGAGCAGATATGAGTAGTAATTGTGAAATAAAATGATCTTCACGGGAAACACCCCCCAATGAAGCTGACAGGAGTGGTTTACAAAGCATCTATGATCCGAAAGTAGAACACAAGTATATTTTTAAAACAACACTCTTAAAGCCCTTCTAAATTCTAATTGTAATTTGTAGCTTGTTCTTGCATTTTTATGATTTCCTTTCTAGACTAAATACATATGAGAAATAATTATATAACAGGGTAGAAAAATAATGTAAATTCTGCTAAATTAGATTTTCTTGTTTTAATTTTGTATGTATGCCAAGGAAAAAAGCATTGTCACTTAGGTATGGAGATAAATAACTGGACTTTTGTAATTTGTTTAAGTTAGAGAGCTATCCTTTATCCTTTCAATTTTGTTTGGAAAAATTTTCCCAGTAACATTTTTACAAGTTTTAAATCACCTTAAGATAGAATATTCTATGCAAATGAACATATGTTTTATAAGGTATGTGTATGAAGAATTTCTTCTCTCTTTAATCTGTTTACCTTAGATCTCCAAGCCCTGTTTTGAAACGGGGGAAGGAGTGACTTAAAGCTACAGATCCTTTCAGTATATTTGGTTTTGGTTTAGTTGTCCAGACATAACTTTTGAAGGCTATTGGAAGAGACATAGCACTTCCCAAATGGAGATGCTCTATCAGACCCCAAAAGCAAGTTCTTTTAAATGAGATCTTTATTTTTCTGAGTGAATGATTTATTTCTTTTTATGTGAAAGTTACCTTTTATTATATGTTTAAGGTGTTTTTAATACTGTAAAACTGTGGTTCTTGGTGTTGAGAGAAACCTACATGGTTCATGAAGGAGAATCAGGAGGGACAGTGGAGGAGCTAAGGGTTTGTTCACACTAGTGGACTCTCACCACGCCAACCAAACCACCTCTGCTTGGTCAATGAGCAGGAAACTGGGCAGAGCCCTCAGGTCAGAATAGGTAACTGGCTGCAAGGCCCAACAAGGGTTAAATTTGAAAAGACAGGTCCTGTCTCCATAAAAACCAGGATAGCTACCACTAAAAATTAGAGTTTTTAATTTTTTTCTTGTTTTCCTTTGTAACTTTTTTTCCCTTGTAGTGATTAGTGGTAAAACAAACCTTTTAAAGTGAACAAGGGGTGGGGGTCAAAAAAGGACTTCTGTGTTTGTTTTGGGCAAGTAAGAGAGTAAAAAAGTGGTATGGTAGAGAAGTCTTTTAAGTCATGATAAAAGGAAGAATGATAAGCAGAGACCTGTGGGAGGCAGGGTTTGAGGTATGGGAAGGCATCTGACCAGGACAGAGAGTGCCCCTGCTACTATGAATGGTAGGCACCATATGTCTCTGATGGTCAACTGCTTGGGCAGTAGAGATGCTTTTATGATTATGTTCTGCTGAGTAAGCTTCTCTGAAAGATTTCTGCCTTGGTAATGAGGGGATCTGCTCTTTAATTCTGAAGCTGCTGGAGACTGAGCTGTCTGTAGGTATGCAGTGAACCTGTGTAGGTTTTTCTAATGTTATTTTTAGTGGATACATATATGCTAGTCTAAAAGTTATATGGCTTTTTATCAAAACAGAATATTATAATGCTTATGTTGAATACTTGTTTTCTTTAGAGCCATCTAAATATTTAGAGTGACTGGTTCCATTCTTATTCAGAAAGTGGCTAGGTTGTTTATCTTTGTTGGGACATTTTATATTTTTAATGACAAAAATTGGTATTTATTGTAGAACATTTAGAAAACAAAGATAAGTGATGAGTAAAATCTAAAAATTGCTTATATTCCTGCCATCTGGATATAGTCACTGATAATATTTTTGGTATATAAGCATTAGGAAACTTTAATTAAAAAATCAGAATGTTCATTGCCAAGAGCCATTGAGACCAATTGAGGACATCTTCAAAAGCATATGTTGTATTCTGTTCCATGTACACAGAATTGTATTGGTTTGGTCCCATCTACTTAAGTAGTCTTACTCTGTTATTCTAGTAATTAATAGATAAATATAAAATGTGTTATGATTGTAAATATTTGAATTAGAGAAAATCCACAAGAAAATTTAAAGAGTAAAGAAAGACTATCAGAAGATACTCCAATATTTGATGCAGTTTTTTTCCTTAAGGGTTTATATTCAGCCAAGAGAATTGAAAAAACTGAAGCACCTAAAACACGGGATTATTAAGGGCATGTTGATAGTTTGTTTTCAGTATTACTTTAAATATTTTTCTTTGTTGTTTACATGTAAGCTTCCTCAGATTTGAACCTGAAAAAATGTTTACGCCAACCACTTAATTCTGCATTTTGTTCATTAAGTTTATAGAAAATATTTTAATTAAAAGACCATGTCTTTTCATTTTTTCCCTCACTAATTAAAAATAGTGCCCGGTTTAAGCAGAGAGCGTGGGCTTTTGGGTGAGATAGACCTGAATTTGAATCCCGTTTCTACCACTTCTAGACTAGATGTGTGATACTGGATTGGATGTTACTTACCTCGCTGAGCCTCTATTTCTTTATATGTAAAATCGAGAGAATAATACTTGCTTTACAAAATTGTAAACACAAACTTTAATAATATATGTGAAGTCTCTGGCTCATTTGAAGTATACAAATTTCTCTTCCCTTTTCTCCCTCAGTGTGTTTTTTTTAAATGAGGTGAAATTCACATAATATAAAATTAACCATTTAAAAATGCACAAATTCGGCAACAGTACATTCACAATGTTGTGCAACTACCACCTTTGTCTAGTTCCAAAACATTTTCATCACCCTAAAAGGAAACCCCGTACCCATCAAGCAGTTGCTCCCCACTCCCTCTTCCCCCTTGCCCCTGGGTATCACCAATCTCTATTCTGTTCCTATGGATTTACCTGTTCTAGATACTTCATGTAAGTAGGATCATATAGTATGTGATTTTGTGTCTGGCTTCTTTCATTTAGCATAATGTCTTCAAAGTTCATCCATGTCATAGCATGTATCGGTTATTCCTTTTCATGGCTGAATAGTATTCCATTGTATGTATATACCACACATTTGTTTACCCATTTATCCATTGAGGGACATTTGGGCTGTTTTCACCTTTTGGCTACTTTTAATAGTGCTGCTATGAACATGCCCATACATGTATTTGTTTGAGTCCTTGTTTAACTTTTTCATGGACCACCAAACTGTTTTCCACAGAGCTGCACAACTTTACATTCCCACCAGCAGTGTATGAGGGTTTCAATTTCTCCATATCCTTGCCAACACTTGTTATTTTCCTTTTTTTAAAATTATAGCCACCTTAGTGGGTGTGAAGTGGTACCTCACTGTGGTTTTGATTTGCAGTCCTTCCTTCATTTTGAATGGAATGCATTCTAGAAGTTGATTTTTGTAAGTTGATTGATTAGTATTTGAAGCGTATTTTTCCAAGAAATCTGTAATGTTGTGATCAAGCTGTGGTCATCTATTTAATGCATAAACTACCTGAATTGTCTCTATAATAATATAAGATCAGAGACAAAACTTGAATATTAAACATTTATTCATTTAACAAACATTTATTCATTTAACAAACATTTATTGGATGCCCATTATGTGGCAGGTGTTGGAGATATAACAGTGGAACTCTAGACCAGATGTTGGAGATATAACAATGGAACTTACATGGTTCCTTCCCCTAAAGGAGCTCACAGTGTGTCTAGACAGATAGATGTGTAAGTAAAGATAAGATGCTATAAGATCTGTGCCAGTAGAGATAAATGCCGTATGTGTGGTATATGACCATTAAGATCCTATGGTTTGCGTCGGAGCTTAGTGCTGGAGTTTTACAGAGCTGGTAATTGAGCAGAATTTCAAATAATGCATGGTAGTTTAGCTAGTGACAAGGGAGGGAAGACTTTTCTTGGGTCAGTCTCTGCAAAGGCAGTAAAGGTCAGAATGTTTGGGGATCTGAAGCAGATGATTATGGCTGAATCTATAATGATAGATGGGGAAGAGATGAGATGAGGCTGTGAAGATATGTAGAGGGCCTTGGATACCAGGCCAAGGAGTTCAGATTTTAGCATGTGGGTAATGTGGCATCACTGAAGATCTTTAAGTGGAAAAGTGACATACAATTTGTATTTTAGAAAGGTCATGCTGATGTACTATAGAGTATGTATTGGAAAGGGCAGCCAGGAATGCCAATTAAGAAGCTAGTGTTGTAGCTTATGTGAGAAGTCATGAGGTCTTGGACCAAGTCATTGACAGGCATAAAGAAGAACACAACTAGGAAATACTTAAAGGAGGTAGGCTTGGTTAGACATGTGAAGGGAGGAAGAGTACAAAGATGACTTCAAGATTTCTGACTTCTGGTAATTTGGTGAAAAAAAGGTAATGGCCTTCATCAAGATAGAGCATATAGGATAAGCATGATGATCCTCCTTTGGGGCATGTTGATTTTGAGATGCCTATTTAGATTATCTGTTAGCTATTGAAAACACGGCTCTGGAACTTGAGACAGGCCTGTCGGGGATGTGGCGGGGTCAGGTAGGCACGTGAATGCTTGAATGAGCAAGAGAACAATTTGGGAATCATTATTATGTGTAGGCAGTAGCTGAAATCAAGGATGTGAACCAAAGTGCTCAAAACTGAGATGAGGGTAGGGAGAAGATAGCTAATCCTGGGGGACACCATAGGAAAATGACAGAGGTATGAGGAGAACAAGGAGGGAGTGGCCATGTGAAATCCAAGAAAGAATTTTAAAAAGAAGTGTTTAGTGCTTGCTGGAAGTCAAATAAGATCAGGAAGAAGCATCATTGTCAGTGGCTGTTAGGAGGTTATGGGTGATGTTAGCACACAGATTCCCTAAAAACAGGTGCCTGAAGTGTGCTTGCAGAGGGTTGAAAAATGAGAAAATGACAATAATAGTGACCATGAGCTAGTCTTTAAAGAAGTTTGGTTATAAAAGGAAGGAATGAAGGTATTAGCTCTAGATAATGTAGATAAATAGGAGTTCCTTCTTTGGAGGAAACTTCTTTCTTCCATTTGTTAGGCATTGACAACAGTGTTTCCCCATTATCCATTCCACTGATGGAAGAAGGCAAGGAGCACCCTCAGAATCTGGGAAGGGAGAGTGAGAATAGAGACAGGGATGGTGATGGTGTTGATAATAACAGCTAACATTTATTGAGTGTAACCATGTGCCACGTACAGATTTCAGTTAATTTGCCCAAGCTGCTATTTCTCATAGGTATTATGTGGTAAAGCTGAATTTGAATGTAATTAATCTGCAGCCAGTGTCTCTGCACTACATATTAAGAAGCAGGGGAGAGAATAGGTGTAAAGAGTGGCTCGTACAAGAGTTCCATGTCCATCTGATCTCTACCCTGCTGCTTCCGAGAAAATTCATATTCCTCAGCTAGCTCCTGCCTTCCAAAACGCCTGCTGTGATAAGTGTCAGGAACATGCTTCCTTGTTTCCTTTTCCACTAGTAACTACCCCTTGTGGTTTCCTTCAAGAGTTTTTCTTAGCTTATTTGAGGTTTTCTAAAAGGATTTTTTATTGCAAAAAATAAGGAAATAAGTGCATTTAAAAGACTGTCAGTATGCTTATGAAAAGGTAAAGTCATTCTTATGTGACAATAATTGTCCTTGGGTATTCAAAAAGCTAGTTTCAGAGGTAAAGCGAACCCTGTCCATTATGAACGTTTGATTCCTAAAGCAAAGTTTCTGGGATAGGATTGTGGCTTCTCTGGTGCAGGTGTGGGGAGAGGAGAGAAGAAATAGGGTAGTGTCTGAAGATACCAGTCAAGGAGACCAGTGCTATGGCGTGGGATGGCAGCAGGAATGAAGGAACGAAGTTCAGAGGGTTTACACTTGACTCTGCCTCCCCTTGGCTTTTATTGCTGCCCGTGACCCATCAGTTTGTGGCAACATGGGCTCTATGGAACAGGGAGCAAAGTTCCAGGTAGGGGCATTGGGTACCTTGACTGAGTTTCTGTGAAAACCAGGCCTCCAGGTTGGATAGTTTAGGTGTAACCATCTCTGTTGATATCTCCATGTTTTTCATAATTGAGGCTTGTGTTGCTTCTTTGGTTTTATAGTTAACAGTATGAAAGATCCTTAGAATAATGACAATTTCATTTTACATGCATTTTTAAAAATAAGGAAGATGACTTGCAACGAATTCCTCAGTCTGAAAAAGTTTCCAAAGTCAAATGTTTACAGTGACAGATTTTTTTTTTCTTTTTTTACTCAATTTTGTTTTTTCCACACCATATTTTGCTTTTCTATTTTTGGCTATTCATATTTTGATTTTGTCTATTTCTAGCCTCAAATTCAAGGCATCTGTTTTTACAGTAGTTTCTGCCCTTGTTGTCATATGGTTATATATATAGCATTCAATCTGTTTGAGGAGAAGGAAATCATAAATCTGTCTACTTAAGGAGATAGGAATATATATATATATATATATATATATATATACACACACACACACGCACAAATATACATATAAAATATGAACTGTATGACTGGGACCATATTTATTTCTTCTGGATTTCCTAAATTGCCTAGATTGGTAAAAAGAACACACTAGGTATTAAGTAAATGGTAGATGGAAAAATCTGGAGAACAGTAAGCAACCATACCTCTATCATGTCTTTTTAGATCAAAAGCCAGATACATATGAATTTATATCTGTAATCCATTTTAGTTCCTCTTCAAGTCAGCCATGTGTAAGCCAAACCAGCACATGTATAACAGTAACTGGAAATAGGGATTGCTGTTCATTTCTAAGTGTATTTCCTTTTCTATGGTAATTGTATGTGCTACTCTCTTTTCATAGCTCAGAGAATGCAAGCAGTAGCTTTCAGTAATAAAGCATCTTCATATGTCAACAGAAACGTACACTTAATGAGTACTATTTGGCAATAAATATTAAATAAAGTTAAATCTCCAGGCATGAAAAGTTTTACCAGCATGTTTTTGTCTGTACTTGTTAATGTTTTCTCCTTATAAGTATGCCTCCACATCTGATTTTAAAAAACCCAATACTCCCTCTGTCAGAGAGCACCTAGCAACTAGTTAATTATCATAGGAGTTCACAGGGTTGTCTTTTGGGCCTTCTTCTTCTTCTTTTTTAAAACACATGAACTTTGACTCAGGGGAGTGAATTTAATAGGCTTTTTTGTTAGAGGACAGAAAGCAAGGTGGCATATTAGAAAAAGCATGCACTTAGGAGATAAAAGTCTCTTAGCCAAATGGGTGATCTTGGCAAAGTTACCTAATCGCACAGAGCCTAAGTTTCCTCAGGTATAAAGTGGGGAATAATACCTACCTTATAGGACATTTGGGAGGATTACATGCAATAACAGATATTGAGGCACTTAGCATGTAATGGGTAGCCAGTACATGTTGGCATCTACCTCCTTTCCTTCTTCAGTTCCCCCTGTTCCAGGCTTCCAGGCCTACTCTTGACTTTATTTCCTGCCTTCTGATTGTTTCCCAAGATTTATGCATTTCTTTTGCATTTTCATAATTGAGTAACTTCATATCTCCTGGACATTTTTCTTACCCAAACATTGTCTGTTCTACCTGAAGATAAGCTGAGGAACCAGGTATCTTTTGTGTTAGGTATTCACATAAAACTTTTATTAAAGATGATTAGCACATCCTTCTGTATATTTTACATACTTTTTTCAAAGAGGTTTTTACTCACTTTGTTACCACTATGAACACATGGTTGTAGTGCTATATATAATTTTCACCTTATCTTTTAAACAAATCTATTTTCTTTTTCAATAGTTTAATTAATACTGAATAGAGTTTTAGCATGGTGTGTATATGTTATATGATTGCTCTTTGGAGGAGAGATAAAAATACATGTATAATGTATATAGTTTAATTTTGCTGTTCAGTGTATTGAATGATTATTCATTCCTCTTTAAAGTAGTTTAAAAAGTATTTTGTTCTAGGTGCTGGAGATATGGCAGTGAACCAAATTGAGTCTTTGTCCTCGAAAAGCTTGCTTTCTAAAGTGAAAAATTTTTAATTTTTTATAATGCATTTTTCTTACTTTGGTCATACATATATATATACCATGCATCAAGGAGTTTTATTGTAATAGAATATTATATTTTGGGGGAATATTTGAAGCTATGGCTCAAATATTTTGTGTCCCAAGATTTATTAATATCAAATGTCAAATTTTTTAGATCAAATATTGATTTCATTACATTTGCTGTGTTCCACAAAGTAATATTTTATTACAATTCTTTATATAAAATATACTTGTTTGGGATGTATAACATTGGCTTGCAGGTTGAAAATACTTTTCATTATTTAGTAAATATTTTTTGAGGACCTCCTATACTCCTAGGTTCTGTCTTAAACTAACCTAGTACAGGAATTTAAACTCAGGTCCAGAACGCAATCTGTTTCCTTTTCTTCATGCCATATATTAAAAGGTGGGGACCAGAACTGTGGTGATGAAGAGATTGGTCAAGAGAATGAGGATTTATTTGGATTTAGTTACTTGGAAGGGGTCATTACCTTGGAAAGAATTTTTTTTAAATGGTTGGGGGAAGAAAAGCTTATTATAGGAGACTAAGGAAGCCCAGAATAATAAGGAAACTGAAGTATGAAGTATAGGCGATTCTTCTTTGTATCTTGGTAGTGAGTAGAAGGAAGATTCATTCAAGGGCTTGAAAGTGCCAAAAACTAGGGAAGGAAACTTCAAAATAAGGGATATATGAGGGTTGTAAGAGAGAGCAAGGAGTTGGGGATCAAGTGATTAAATACCATGAAGAGAGGAGATAATTGAAACTGTAATGTTCCAGAGGAACCAGAGGAAGATAGTTATTAGGACAAAAGTGAAAGGGGATTTGGCTTAGAAGAGTAGAGAGAAAACTTCATTTGATATAAGAGGAAGAGATGAGAATGAATGAAAATAAAAGTATTTTGAGATGGAAGAATGGGATGGTTATGATCACTCCCAAAAGATAGCCTTTAATCTTCTCATAAAGTAGACAGTAAGGTCATTTGCTGAATGGAATAGGGTGAGAGGGAGAGGGGAACTTAAAAAGGGGAAAATGTTCTGCCATTGAAACATACTTGGAAATCAGTGAGTTGAAGCAGTGACGCCCCAGTTGAGGTTAGCATGGATGTTAACAGTGATCTACAGTATCCCAATGTTCTGTAGCAGGAGTTGGCAAACTACAACCTGAGGGCCACATTTAGCCCATGTAGCCTGTGAGCTAGGAATAGTTTTTATATTCATAAAGGGTTTTAAAAAAGAGAGAGACAAAGAAGATTGTATGACAGAGACCATATGTGACCTTCAATGCCTAAAATATTTACTCTCCGGCCCCTTAAGGAGAGAACTGACCCTTGCACAGGACCAGAGAAAGCAAATGATAGTGTGACTCAGTGGTTGGAGCTGACATGTTGGACATGATCAAAGATCAGGGGGTGATAACATAAGGGATATGATAACATAAGGGATACTAGTTATGAGGCTTTTGGTGGAGGTGGACAGTTGGGTGCAGGTTGATAAGGGGGTAAAGTAAAGCCAGAAGAAAGCTAACAGATTGGATGAAAATGGAGAGAGCTTGTGGCTAGATCTCATAATGAGAATGAAAAGCATGATCAGTTTTGGTATAAAGCAAAGATGACAGGTAAGGAAGTTGGAGGTGGAGAAGGGAAGCACAGTTGGTTATTTTGGAGGTAGAACAGCTTCACAAATTGTCTATTGATGAGGTCGGGATGATGGAGCATCAGAAGTATGATATTTAAATTCCTGAAGATGATAACAGGGAGACTCTGTAAGAAGAAATAATGTGAATTAGGTTACTAGAGTTATTTGAAGAAAGTGGAAGTGGGCATGGAGTATGAGGTAGATGATGGTAAAGAGTTAAACAGAGGCTGGTGTAAGTAGGTAAATTACTATAAATAAGGGGAGGGGGAAAGTGATGGTGGCAGTTAAGTGGTCCTCCATTTGCCCTGGCAGCTCTTCCATCCTCTTGACTAGGTAATTGATAGAGGTAGATAAAAAGGCTGCAGGGAAGATGTGGTATTCTCCATAGAAGGTCACATTTACACATAGTCTTTGAGGATGGGAGAAGCAAAGTGGTAGATTAGTTTCAAGTTGTAAAATGAAGCCCTCAAAATAAAAGTAGTTGATTTTTTTTGCACAGATGTGTAAATGTTTTACTTACACAGCTCTTTCTGTAAAGACTTTTTGACGTTAGTACTATTTACTATGTAAAGTTCATTTTTTGTACTAATGAAATTATTAAGGGATTAATACTAAAAATATCTCTCTTAACTATGAATATATACAAGAGTAACCTGGCAGCTAATCTTCATTTGAAATATTAGAACTGTCTTGATTGGGCTACAAATAACTAATAGATACAAATCACTTGGGCATGATAGTGGTCCTTCCATGACAGTGTTAATGTAGAGTCTATGTTATAGCTTACGAAGCTTTACTATTGAACATACATATAGGAACATAATGTATTTTAGCCACTAAAAACCTAGTTAGGGGGATTCCCCTGGTGTTTAAAAGATGAAGCAGGGGGCTTCCCTGGTTGCGCAGTGGTTGAGAGTCCGCCTGCCGATGCAGGGGACACGGGTTC